>NC_053187.1:12431250-12735156 GCF_905163445.1 Pararge aegeria | reverse complement strand
CTATAACATGTCATTACGACCTTCATACAGTTCACGCGGGTGAAACGGTGGGGAATAGCTAGTATAAAATATGTTGGCGAAGTACTAGTCAGAACCAATTGCTCTAAATTGCCAATCAAATAAATAACAGTACAAAATGCTATGGGAAACCATCGATACGATTGAAAAAGCCGGTCAAGTGCGTGTTTGACCACGCACAGTGCAGGTTCCGTAGTTGCCCGACACAATAGCGGACTTCGAAGGGGGCTTTTGTTTGATACACTTAACAATAGATACAGATATCATTTATTTCAGACATTTCTATCTATAGATTGTTAGTATATAAGTAACGATTTTTTAAAAAAAAACTTAGTGTTGATTAGTATAAATAATAAAAGAAAATCAATACTATACTCGCCCGATTGCTACATCCACACAGTGGCACAGTATACCGTTGTCGCTGGTACTTAAACGCTGTATGCACTCTAATCATTGTCCAATATTATTTGAAATACAGTATTCCGAATGTTATTAAGGAAGGAAAATTATCTCACGACAGAATTCTTTTTTTTATTCCACTACAAGTTAGCCTTTGACTGAAATCTCACCTGGTGGTAAGTGATGATTCAGTCTGAAATGGTAGCGGGATTACTTGTTAGGTAGTATGGTACTCATACCCCTAATCGGTTTCCATGCGACAACGCACCGGAACACTAAATCGCTGAGCTGCACGTCTTTATCCGTAGAGAGGTAACTAGCGACGGCCAAAGCCTCTAATCAGAAAACCTGCTGATTTAAGCCTGCGATTCTCTGGCTATCGCGGCTTGAGCGCTTAACCACTTTGTTTCCGAATGAAGAAATTAATTTGTGACCTCTTTATCAGTCTTATAGCGATTGTAGCGCCATCTAGTAGATGCAGTTGCAGCAATGCAGTTTTGATCTACGATATAGGTTTAAAGACATTTATTCCCATAAAAAGAGCAGGAAGTCACTTACATAGGAAACTTAATTTTCTGTAATAAATTAATACACTTCGCCATTAGACTAAACTAAATTTAATTGGCGGCCGATTGGCGCAGTTTGCAGCGATCCTGCTTTCTGAGTCCAAGGCCGTGGGTTCGATTCCCACAACTGGAAAATGTTCGTGTGATGAGCATGAATATTTTTCAGTGTCTGGGTGTTTATATGTATATTCTAAGTATTTATGTATTTTATTTATAAAAATATTCAACAGTCATCTTAGTACCCATAACACAAGCTACGCTTACTTTGGGCCTAGATGGCGACGTGTGTATTGTCGTAATATATTTATTTATATTTATTTATTTAATTTTACTATTATCCACTCATTCAATTTCAATGTATTCGTATTAAAATTTATTGGTATTACTTAATATATAAGAAGCCATTTTAGTTTTGAATACATTGAATGAGTTTACATTTTTTATAAGTATAGGTAAGTATTTTATTATAAAATTTGGCGCCTTCAAAGGTAAGGGATTTTTTACCATAATTTGTTCTAGTTCTAGGAAAGGTAAGAAAACTGGCTCGACGAGTTTCTTATAGCTCGAAATATGATTTCATATTTCAATAAACTTACATAATTAAATTTTTAATTTAAGTCTCATAATATATTAAATCATTTATTTCTCTCCGTATTCATTCTCTTCTTTTCTCTTCTCGAGCGGGTGAAGATCATTATCGACACCCATGTATACCCAACAATAGAATATCATTAGAAGTAAATAAAATCTGTATTTGACAATTTGACAGTTCAAAAATAGGAGTACTCCGATCGTCACCAAACTTTACAGGATTACTCGCCAGGTCAATCCGGAGATTCCCTGAAAGTTTCATTGAAATCGGTCCAGCCGTTTCGGATCCTATACGGAACATACTCACACACTTCCTCTTTTATATATATAGATAGATAGGGTATTACGAAACAATATTATTGTTGCTTCAGGTTTATGGAGACAAAGTGGCACTTTGTATACTATAATGTTCCTTGCATACCCTGAGAAGTGTTGCTCTGTTTATAGGCGTTGACCAGTAATCTCAATTAGCTGGTGGCCTTAACTTTGTCTGCGTAGCATTTATAATGTTCTGTGAGATTAAGTATTCCGGCGTTGACTATGGCCATCTCCAAGCTAGATGCAGCCTTATACTGAATTATTTACCCGAGTATTGATTCTTGAAACACAGAAATTTCAGGTAGATAAAGTCACGGGAGGGTATTTATAGTATCGAAAACAACGATTGACCTCGGGGGAAGGAAAACTAATACCAGCATTTCAAATATACGATAGAGTATCTTATCAACTTGATCTATTGAAACATTACAATGAGAAGTGTATTTCCGAGAACAGAATTTCTGTGATTAATGTTGTATGAGACGGATCATTAAATCGTTTTTGAACCAACCCCTAAGCATTATTTCACTTGTGTGTTTAGTATTTTTGGATCAAATCTCAATAACTTTTGAACCAAACTTCAGAAGTTATTGAGATTACAGAAATTGTCTCAAAGGAAAATCGCAATAATGGAACCAAACTATTGATAATAACTATTTGTTGTACATTTCATTAAATTTTATGGTACGAAGCATTTTTCAGTTCTTATTATCATAAAATGTAGTTTAAAAAGCATTATTTTTTATTTTTTTTAAGATAAAAGGCCTTTTTAATAAAATTTAAAAGATTGTAAACTGTTAAATGATTTTGAAAAAGAGCAATCTGCTGAGTTTCTTGCCGGCTCACCTGGGTGAAATCTGCCTACCGAACCGGTGGTAAAGTTACTGCAAACAGACTGACTTGACGTTACAAAAGTGCTTATAAACTGGACCTACTTGAAATAAATAAATTTAAAATTTTTGAATTTATTACGAAACAATTTTGTCGTCAAATGTTATTTTTGTACATGTTGAGTTCTGAGATGAAGAGCCTCTGATAAGCTCTCAGCAACACACAAAAATACCAAAATTCAATGTTCACAATGGCTGTTAGGCGGTTCCAGGCGATGGGGAACAACATATTAATTAACATGAAACCCTCGTAGATCTTAAGTTAACAGAAGTGATTTCTGTATATTGGATAGAAGCAGGCGTTACTTTGCGGAATTCCATGATATATTATGAAAATTAAGCTTAATTGGCTATACTCCGCGAAAAGCAGAACCTGTATGGTGTAATTTATAATTTTTCCGATCCTTACCAGATCTTTGGCAATGTACCCTCTACGCACGTTTCGCTCAGAAACCTGCGTAGAGGTGAGGAGCTGAGGATGCTCAGGAGTTGTTGAGTTTACGATGGATAATTGTTAAGTCAAACTTAGTATAAGGATTGGAGAAGTTATAAATTACACCAAACAGATTCTCCTGCTTTCCGCGGAGTATAAAAAACTAAGCTTAATTTTCATGATTTCTTTATGCCAATTGAATGTAAAGAAATTTCTCAGTGTTGACTCATGTGTGAGTGTTTGTAGTGAGATAATTCAACGATCCGTATAGATTTAGATGTTCCTGTAATATTTTACGGGCGGAAACATTATAGCTCATTCTTTATTGAAACGAAACCGCATAATATGTTGAACTTATCAACATGCAACGTGTAGCGTGGTTTAGCCAAATAGCTAAAATGTTCAACAAAATGTACAAACCACAAAATGCCACAGTCTGTCACTGCGGTCTCGCAATAACCCCAATTGTTCAAGATACAAACACAAAATACATACGAGCGCAAATAATTATGTTTGTTTTGGGCTTAACGCAAATGAAGCTTAAAATGTAGCAGAAATGCCGTGTCTCACTTCATATAATTACATACGCGAATTTAATTATATTTTAGGTGGAAAGGAATTTATTTATTTTGACCAGGTTAATATTCCAATGTAATATTTTAATTAAATGAAAACTATTGTTTAATATAGTAACATAAAATAACGAATGTGTAGTTTCGATCTTAGACCTCGTACACTACCACCAAGTCCATAACACAGGAACAAAGGGATTTAACTTTAATTTACTTAATTACTTTTCAACGTACCTTATATTAGAATGAATTTTGCGGTGTTAAGCACTAACGACTAGTAACTACGCACCAAGTATTTTTCATTACTTACCTTAGAACCTTTTAAACTGCATATTAGAATGAATTCTTTGTATTTAAATTTTTGCCTTCAGATCACACATTTGTGGTTTACTTGATAACAGTAATTCAAGCTAATAAGACAAGCCTATATATTAGGTTGGGGAAAAAGTCTTTTCGCATTATAGTATGTATAAACTTGTAATAAAATCTCTTTGGCTATACTATTTGTATCTGGCTGGTTTTGGTATCATTAAAAGTTTAAATTTTAAAGAAAATAATTCCAAATTCAAATTAGGAAAATGTGTGAATTTTATTTGTTTTTCGTACTGTGAAGATGAGTGAATCTAATGAAGAAATTCGATATATTTTGAAATTTTACTACAAAAAAAGGTACAAATGCAACGCAAGCCGCGATAAAAATTTGCGATGTTTATGGATTAAATACCATAATTAAATTCGCTAGTCAAAATGTCCCATCCAATGATAACTAATAGTTAGTTATAGTTTATAACTAATACTTAGTTATCATTAGATGGGAGATTCCACTCGTGTGTAGCAAAAGCTAATTCGTATAAACAGAGCAATTATAGGCACAGACTACTGAATTACAACGATAAACAACGAATCCTTAACAAAATTACATTACAGTCGGGGCGCTCCGACCTATACGCTTACGTACGAGTACTAATCTTATGAATACGAAAGTATGGCTGTTTGTTTATTTGATTGTTTGCTATGTTTGGCTCAACCACGTCACTGATCCGGATGAAAGGGTTTAGCCGGTTTAGCATACAGAAACTGCACCGGCTTCAAATGAATATTTCTTACCTTGTTTTTATTGGCTTTGTCTAAAATAGATATACGCCTCATGCCCCTAACCCCAATAGAAGAGACTAATGGTGGTGCTGGAATCGCGACCCCGCACCGGTAAACGCCGCGTAGCGGTCGGGCGCCAACGCGGTGGACAGACATCAGGCGTGTCGCTGGGAGGCAAGCGGCCCAGGACCGTTGATTCTTGAACTCCAGTTCAGCAGTGGACGTCCATTGGTTGAAACGATGATGATGATGATATATGGTGGTGATGAATATCGCTCCATATATAATATGAGTTTTCATTCTTTTCATTAATTAAAATGATTTTTTTACAAGAAAACACAGCTTAAAATTAGAATTTCACCATAATTCTAGTCTCTCAAATAATGGGATGCTTTAAAAACAAAAACAAAAACAATGTGTATATATATATTTATTAAATAACTTTTGAATATTTCTTTATGAAAGGCACATAAATATAAAGCGTGCATGCTGGAGATGGGTATAAAAATAATATGGAGCTATAGAAACCTTTTCTTCTTGCCATGGCAAGGGTTTAGGGCCCTTAGACCCTGGTTACAGCTCCCTCAGATTTTTTCTAGAAATACAGCTAGTTTTGATATGAAAAATAGATATTTAGCCTATAGCCAGGATCACATGCATGCCACTATCAACAATTTCAAAAGCAAAATATTTTAAAAAATAGAATAAAGCAATATTTCATAAATTTACTTCACAGTATAAATAAATAAATATACTACGACAATACACAAATCGCCACCTAGCCTCAAAGTAAGCGTAGCGTAGCTTGGTTACTAAGATGACTGATGAATATTTTTATGAATAATATACATAAATAAATAGCAATATATTTATTTTATTTTATTTAACTCTTTATTCGTACACCACTATGAATTTAGGAAAATTAAAAAAAAAACTGAAGCAGGGTCGCTGCAAACTGCGCCAATCGGCCGTTCACCGGGATCTTTTCATATGTTCAATTTGATGTCAGGGTATTGGCAAACCCTGCTAAGCCACGAAGCATCAAGTTACCTTTAATGAAGATTTTAAAAAAGGCCGTTGTTAAAAATGCACAGATAATCCCATATTTTGCTTAAATTTTGCAAAGAGGCCCAGAATGCAATGGATCCCCATTGCATTCTGGAAACGAATATTTTTAACAACAGAAAACAACTTGCGATTTTAAACAAAACTGAAGGAATAGCTATTTACTCATTAATATAGCAATATTATAATGTTAATACCTTAATTATTAACTGTCCTTCTATAGGCCACTCCTCTTATAATGCGAAGGGTTCAGGCCCATGCCGGTCTAGTGCGGATTGGTAGGTACGGTTACCATAAATATGCATACCTGAAAGGTCTCCACCTTTCAGGTATGCATATTTCCTCACGTTGTTTCCTTTACCGTCTATATCAAGTGATTCTTCAAATTGCATAAACTGAAAATGCACATAACTCCGAAAAGGAAGAAAAGAAAAGCGTGCTGGGCATCAAACTCGGAGACCAAAGGTTATCACAGCTTCATGTGAATATTATAATCATAAAATAGTAGCAGTAGTAGTAGAAGAGCTTTTTGTGACAGCTCGTCCGGGGAAGTACTTCTACCATGCTTATTTCTGCCGCTAAGAAGCACTATCGCAAAGCTGTCTTCCGGTCTAAAGGACGCGGTTGCAGCTGTAATCACACACCTTTGAAAACATTATAAAGAATTCCCCGGCATGCAGGTTTCCTCAAGATGTTTTCTTTCACCGTTGAAGCAAGTGATATTTTAATTACTTAAAACGCATATAACTTAGAAAAGTTAAAGGTGCGTGCTGGGATTCAAACTCGGCCCAACGAAAGTGAAGTCGAGCTTGTAATCGTTATCACCGCTTCATATACGAGTATTTACTCAAGATATGTCTTATTAAAGTCACAAACCGAAAACAATAAAATATGTTTTTCTATGATAATGCAGACGAATCTGCAAGAAACAATTGTTAAGTAATTCGATTCAATGATACTCTTTTGAATTAACGATGTTATACCTCTCTTTGATAGTATCAAGACTCCTTAGTGAAATGGACTACAGACGCTGATTTAGTAATTTACAATACACAGAAAATCTATAAGCTGGGATATTTTATCTCTCCTTGAATTTCAATTGAGCAGATAAACCTATAAATCGGCGGAATCAGTGAAACATCGGAATCTAATCTTTAAGCAATCGCTACCTGACTTTGTCATTTAAATCAGACACTCGGGTGCCTTGATTTAAATTGGTCTCGTAAATCTCAAAATGCGTTTGAAGTCAGCGATCAATCCAATTACCTAACTAACAAACTCTCCTCCAACTTAGACCCCACGCTGTAAAGAAAGAGTATTAAGTATTTTATTTGCTTTAACTGCCTCGTTGGTCTAGTGGCTAGGTTCTACTACGGGTCAGGAGGTCTTGTGTTACGAAGTTGGCGGTGTCACACCCCGTGCCTCGGAGAGCACGTAAAGCCATCGGTCCGGGTTATTTTCACTTAATTGTGGTAATAGTCGTTAAAGCGAACCAACCTGCATTGGTGCAGCGTTGTGGGTCTATGCTCTAAAACCGTCTTTCCTGAGAAACGAGGGCTGCAATGTGGGACGATAATTCGCACCCTGCGAATGATGATTGATGATGAAATTGTAATGAATAGCTCATGTTACTTCGTGATAGTTGGGCTTTCTTTTGGCAAAGAAATGGTTAAAATCGGTCAAGTGCATTTGGAGCCAATTCGGTACAAACAAAGCAACAAACCTAACAAATTTTACTCTTTTTAATATTAATTATAGATATAGAATAGTATAGATATAGAATATAATCTTAGTTTTAATAAGCCTATAGTTTACGATGATACATTTCAATGATATTTTCAACTCTGGCCCATAACTTTATACTACTTATACTACGTAGTACTTATTTTCCCTGCTAAAGTTTTATACGTAGGTACACGTTAGGTACTATTTATATTAAATTAAACCTTTTTAAAAGGTCAAAAGGATGTCAAAAAGTATTTTGGCAACGTATTTTATTCCTAACTAAAGATATTTTCACAAACATTTTTTTATCATACGTAATTTTTTTGTTAATGAAAAGTATACTATATTACTTCTAATACCTCTAAGAATTTGTATAAAAAGTTTCATGAAAATCGGTTTTGCAGTTTTCGCGTGAAAGCGTTACAAACAAACTTACATTCACATTTATAATATTAGTAGGGATAGGGATTATATAAAAATGCCACCGTTAAGAAATTCCATTATACATTGCCTACTTTTCTTTCCCTAATGAACCTAGCCTACCTTATAAAGATTAACTGGAGGCGAGCGTCCCACTTGGGCAATAACGGGGAAGATTGAATACTGAACACATATTTGTGCTGCTAGCAAATCGTCCCCAAGAGGTACTAACACGTGAAATGAGACGAACATCTTCCATTAATGATTACTGATAGCTTCATTGCCTTTGAGTATTCCGTTTGTGAGTGAGACGACCTTTGTTGGGCATCTATGACCTTAACCAATCAAGCGTATATTGAGATCGTTTTTTTTGTCAGTTTGGATTGGTGAGCTCTATAGCTTTTAAATAAGAGATCCGGTTTCGATGTCCAACGAGAAAAATTCAGGAATTAATGATTTCTAAATTCTCTCTGGTCTGGTCTGGGGGGATGATGATGCCAAGCTATTTAGTGTTATGGTACGAGGCGTAGAAATCTGTTTATAGGGGTATGGGTCTAATGAAACTGCTATCTAGTATCTGCCCTTTCAGGTTTACTCACCAACTACTTGACATCTACGTAACTAAGTGATGTGTACATAGTGTAGTGACATATGTTTACATTATTTACTTTGGTATTTGTAGGGCATTTACAAACACCCTACAAATATTATTGTGTTTAATATTCGGTATTAAATGTTTGTGTATTTTTTATTTAAATTTAACTAGTATGTTAATTTATTTATGTGGTTTAATTTCATATCTTTACTTCGTGCACCATCCACTGTCCGTTTTACAGATAGCTTCTTACCCTTAGGTTGGCTGTAAAAATCACTTTAAGTGATAAGGCCTTTGCACCCCAACACTATGTAATTATGTCTTAGTTTGTAGTGTTTCTTTGTGTTTTGTTGCAATAAAGACGTAAATCTATCTATCTTAGACTGCAGAATTACTCAGGTGAGATTGCAGTCAAGGGAAAACTTGTAGTGGTAAAAGAAAATTTCTTTGCCCTCGGAAACTACGAATTAAAATAGAAATATTTTAATAACAAACAACACAACAATATTTGAATTAAAATAGAAATTTTTGATTTTAGTGCTTGTCACAGCTATAGGTAAAATTGATTATTGCGTTGTGGTAGGAGAAAACGAGAAAATCGCCAAGCTAAGGAATTTTTGAATCGCCAACGGTAGTTAACAGTATAAAGACAGACAAAAAAAAAAAAATTATAACCATTACAAGTTATGTATAACAGTAGACATAGAAATAGCTTTGTTCGATAAGTTTTAGTTTATTTACTTAGAGTAGAGTCGGTAGAGAAACTTCCTGACATTAGTAAATCTTTTGCCAAACACATTTCAGCTATTAAAGCTTTCAAGTAATGATTTACAATTCCTTCGGAATAATATATTCTCTTATACAAGAACCTCATCAAACAAACCCAAGCAAACCAAACCACTATTATTAAATAAACACAAGCCCTGTAATTTACATTTCATTAGTAGAACCCCTGTCCGTATATTCTTATTTAATGCTGTCAGACTCAAGATTTTATGTTTATCTCGGCATGAAAAATCATAAATTCTATCATAAATTTCTTTTTTAATTTTCAACTGTTATCATGTTGAAAATTATATTTTAGCTTTATGCTTTAAGTGTATAGTGTATCGGACAGTGGATGGTGCACGAAGTAAAGATATGAAATTAAACCACATAAATAAATTAACATACTAGTTAAATTTAAATAAAAAATACACGAACATTTAATACCGAATATTTAACACAATAATATTTGTAGGGTGTTTGTAAATGCCCTACAAATACCAAAGTAAATAATGTAAACACATGTCACTACACTATGTACACATCACATAATTAATTACATCGCAGTATTAATATAAAATAATATGTCGAACACATCTACATATTATCTTAAGAATAGAGAATATAATAATACGAAAGTTTTTTTCAGACTAAAGAGATTATATTTATCTCGGCGTGAAAAATCATAAATTCTATCATAAATTTCTTTATAAGAAAATTAAATTTCAACTATTATCATGCTGAAAATAATATTGTAGCTTTATGCTTTAAGCTTTGGTACTAGTATTGCAGTACTAATATAAAATAATAGCTTAAACACATCTACATGTCTTAAGAATAGAGAATATAATATTACTAAAGTTTTTTTTTGACTATAAAGAGAGGAACACTTCGTGGGGCATGCAAGGAAATTTTTGCCGCCCTTTGGCCGTCAAGCTAAGGCGAAGGTGTTGAGCCTCATGTGCCTGTAGCACTGGCAACCACGCTCTTCAGATCGGAACACAGAAATGCTATAACATAACAAGGCTGGAACACAGCAATACTGGAACACAGTAATGCTGGTTCGCGACAGAAATACGCATGACGGTTAAAACTTCTCTTCGAAGAGAGCGCTATATAGCGATAAGGCCGCCAAATTGTACCTTCTTCCCAGTGGCGTGCACTTCATATACGCACAAAAGCGCTGCATACCCTAAAATTTTTGTATAACTCATAAAGGGGAAGGATTTTTCAATGTTATGCCATCTCCCTTCTTTATGCATACCCTGGTCAAAAACCCGCCACTGCTTCTTTCTTAATGCTCTATTAGTAATAATAATAATAATAAAAATGTAATGTATATTTAAGTGTATTAATCTCTATGTATTATACTTATACTTATACTGTATATAAGTAAGTATATTAATGTTGTTTTGGATCATTTTACGTATTTATTTTGTACACGGGCGTGAGAGTAAATCTCGAATGATAATAATAATAATAATAAACTAAGAAAATACACACATCGCTATCTAGTCCCAAGGTAAGCGTAGCTTGAGTTATGGGTACTGAAATGAATAATGAATATTTCTATGAATAATATACATTCATACTTATAAATTACAGATACACATCCAGACACTGAAAAACAATCATGTTCATAACACAAACATTTTCCAGTTGTGGAAATCGAACCCACGGACTCAGAAAGGAGGATCGCTGCTCATTGCGCCAATCGCCCGTTAAATTATTGTAATTATTGTATTTGTATCTCTGTGAATTTCTCTGTGGTGTATAATAAAAGTCTTTTCATTCATTATACACTCCCCGGACAAGCTCTGTCAGCTAAAGCTACACCTAAAAAAGCATAACGACAGCAATATTTAATTAATACGTTTTAAGCAATGCGGTAAGCACCCAGCCCCGTATCATCGTAATCGGTAGATACCTTTTCAGTGCATCTTATTAAAATAGGTCTAGGTTTTCTTTAAAAGGCGCTTTTGATGCAATCAAAAAAACTAAGCTACGTAAGTTTCGAATGCTCTTAAACACAGATGGCACTATAATAATATGTGTATAGATCAATACAACAACAACTCTTAAATTTTACACGGATCTTGTCATCAACAACCACAAATATTTGTCGTCTACCAAGATGTAGCGCACCGTCCTAAACAAACATCCAGACACAAACCCTGCCGTGACAGTTTTCTGACAAAGGACGTCTTGAATATTAACAGGGACCGCAAAATAAAGAACAATGGATCTTGGTGTAAGGCGAAATTTACATTGCCAGTGTGAATGAACTTTGCAAACCCTTTAAATTGAATATACTCGTACATACAATTATTTTATAGCTTATTGTATTTTCCTTGGTTTCATTAAAAGATTTATAAATCGCAAGTTTTTTTGAGAAAAAAACCAAAATAAGCTACGTGCTTTACACGGACCACGATGAAACTTCAACAGAATCATATTCAAAAAGCAGCAAACTGTATTTTTTTATCTCCGTATCATTTAAATATATTATCATTAAAAATATACTTAACTAATTATAATAGTGGTGAACAGTTATAGCCCTAAAAAAATTTAAGAAAGAGCGTTTTCATTTTGAGCGTGCTAACACCTAACGCAGGTATAACGATGAATTAATTATATTCTCGATAGACTTAACGTTGAAAAGCTATGGATTTCTCAGTAAATTTACAAAGGCATAAGAGAATCTGTATCAGTGCAATCTTATGATAGCATTCGATTGTTGCTCCCACAAGGAACTTAGAAGAATTAAGAATTTCGTGGATCACTATTTCTATAATACCAATATAAAGACCAATTATTTGAGTTGTATAGCAATTTGAAATATAAATCATAAATATTTGGTAGGTACTCCCGTATAAAACCTACGTGGTTGCTAATTGTTTCCATTTTCAGAATTCAGTAGTGAAATTCCAAAACCTAATTCAGTTATGTTAATTTCTTATTACTGGAAACATCTATCGAATGATAAAATCCTATTTTTTTAAACTTGGCTAGGAAATAATAAAGTTAACGTTTAGTAAAGAAAACTAGGCCTCTCAACCTAACATAACTAACATAGCCTTGACCCACACAGGTATCGGTACACAAAATACTAAATGTTAAAAATCTTTCTCATCATAAAACAAAACTATGTAAACTATGTAAGAAAATCAATTCACGAAACTGAAATTCAAAAGATTGCCAAATAATACGCGATTCCAATCTGCAGAAACATCACCGTAAGAAAAGCTATTCATATGTTACCCCACGAAAAGAAATATAGACAAACCTATATTTCCTGATATCTACTCGTACCTCACACTCGTACCTTACATCTCTCGTGTAGTACAAGAAAGTTATAGTCAATGGTGAAATATGCTCCTATGGTATAGATTTGACTATCTACAGTACCCTATAACAGTCTATTGCTGGACTAAAGGTCTCTCTCAAGGCCCTCCTTTTGCTCTTGACCATCCTGGGCAGACGAGTTGGTGATCGCAGAAGATGGCAGTTTGATCGACACCCGCGGGAACAGGAGGGGTGGTAACAACTGAATTCTGATCTACCGTCACAACCCGGCGGTTTTAAAAATAAGATTTGTCTATAATCAATGGCATTTCTTATTAAAACACGGTCAACAAATCCAACAGACTTGAATAGGTTGCAAACCTTTTTCAAACGCCACCGGAACCCCTTTATTTGTGGAAATGAGTTTCACTTCACCAATTTATTTTTTGAGCGGAACGTTGGCGAGGATTGTGCATCGGAGATTTGTAGCTACTGTTTTATGGTTTCCCGGTTATTTATTGTTTGGTATTCGGACCGCAAATTTGAGTGTGGATTAAGGTTTTATTGTGGTCGGGAATAACAATTTATGAGCTGTATGTTCTACATTATGAGAGAGTGCCTACTTACTTTTGTATAGCACATGTGTGCGTGTTTCAATTTGCATTTTAATAAACGTTTTTCTAAATTTATATTTCGATTAAAAACCTTTTTTTTTTACCATATGATAGACTGTTGTCAGTTTGTTTTTTTATAAGATTGACTGCCGCCATTTTGCCGTTGTAAGTTGCGGAACTAAAATTTGAATGACTAAAAACACTGCAATATTAGCTCCGGCTGTGTGCCTAATGTGACGATTCAAATGGGGAGCAGGCGTTACTTTGCGGAATTCCATGATATATCATGAAAATTAAGCCTAATTTGCTGTACTCCGCGAAAAGCAGAAGAATCTGTATGGTGTTATTCATAAATTCTTCAGTCCTTATACTCCACACAAAACAGATCTTCTGAGGATGCTCTGGTTTAAGAACGAAACGTGCGTAGAGGGTACATTGCCGAAGATCTGTGTGGTGTGGAGTATAAGGATTGAAGAAATTATAAATTACACCATAGATATTCTCCTGCTTTCCGCGGAGTATAGCAAATTAGACTTAATTTTCATGATTTACGCCTCTCGCATCCCCAGTGGCATTTTACATCACCCACCATTAGCCGTTATCAGTCCAGTGATGTACTAAAGGCCACTCTCACCGGGTAGGTTTGCCCATGGTCAACGATCGCGGTAAATGGTTGTAGTAGTAGCACAGAGAACGTCGCTGCCCGTTCTTCGTTACATCCCCTTATTTGCCTCGTACGACATTCACGGGTAGAGGAGAAGTGGTGACATCTGTATTCTAATCTGCGGTCACCACTCGTCATTACTGGCATTGGCAGTCTACAATCAACTTTATTTGATGCTTTGTTTAGTGTTTGTGAATCTATCAAATACAAAATTTGTATAAATTTATGTGTCACAAGAAAACCAAAGAGAAACCTTTATTGTTTTTCTTTTATGACGAATAAAAAAAAAACATTTTTTTAATTTAGTTTTCGTCTGTCTATATGATGATATTGGTTCGAGCAACGGGGCCTGTGATCACGTGGGACCCTCGAGCGAGCGGACGATTAGCTTATACTGGTGTGCCACCGAGCCAATTATAGAAGCATGGTTCCAGGAGTACTGCACTCGGGGTCTGTTTGATTAACCTTACAAAGTTACAACTAACCGCAACAACAGAAAGGTTGTGAAAGAATGATAATTTTGTTAAAACTTAAAGGAAAGGGGTCGGCATGTGCGCGTTTTCACATATTGCCGCGTGAATGTGTAATTAAACTCACCCACGGTAATTACGCGCAGTGTTTACGCATTGTTAGCTTTTGCTAATTGGACCGAGTTTCGAGTGAACCGGAATTGTTCAATAGAGTGTTCGTCTTCTACACTATTTTGTTTTACGGCAATTATATTTTAGGGATATTGTATTTATACGTTATTGTAAGTATAAATCACACCCGTTGGGCTGTTTACGTTCCTATGCCGAGCACAAGCTTACGCTCAGTGGGGGGGGGGACGGAGGGAAAGTCATATACAAAATGCCTCTGTATTAAAGAATGCTACTGGTACGTCACCTAAAATGAGATATATTATGTCTAATCTGTTCATCAGAACTCGAAGAATTTAAAATCCACTCAACTTACAACTTTTTCACTTTATAATGGAAAAGATTATAGCTACGCAGATTAAGATTTAAGATTATGCCTGCAACTTCATCTGCAACCCATTATCGGCCCACTATAGGGCACGGGTCTCCTCGTACAGTGAGAACTTTAAATAAATAAATAAATAAATATATAACGACAACGCACACATCGCCATCTAGCCCCAAAGTAAGCGTAGCTTGTGTTATGGGTGCTAAGATGACAGATGAATATTTTTATGAATAATATACATAAATACTTAGAATATAAATATAAACACCCAGACACTGAAAAACATTCATGCTCATCACACAAACATTTTCAAGTTGTGGGAATCGAACCCACGGCCTTGGACTCAGAAAGCAGGGTCGCTGCAAACTGCGCCAATCGGCCGTCTTATCAACTCAGAAGGGTTCTTCTGCGTACTTCACTATAATTTTTGTCCTTGAGGAATTTAGATATATTATCTACTTATTAACGCGCTAAAGTTTGTCTTCGTACTCAAATATTATTATTAAGGTAGTCATTAAAAAAATAACAACCCAGTTATAATATAATAATGTAAAGAGAATAACTTTACTAGGAATAAGATACTTATAATAGTCTACTAGGTTTTTACGCATTGTGCAGGTCCTGCAGCAGTCTGCGATCTACATTAGGTGTAATTTCTCAAACATGCACGGGTACATTTGTAATTAGGAAGACCGTTACTGTACGGAAATTTAATATTGGTGGCAAAGCTTGCTCAAAGGGAATTGAAAATTAGGATGAACGGATATCGTTTTGGAGCACAATGTGATCGAATTTAAAGTTGAAATTGCACAAGGGTTTAAATTACATTCACGGCAGGGACGATTTTGTTCCAGGTTTTTGGACCGCTTGTAATTTTTATTTGTTCTCATAAACTGAACGACGGATGCCGCGTGGTTATGGCTGATCAGACAGAATACATCGAAAAATTCATCGATCGATTAAAATTGGTTTATTTCAAGTAGGCCTAATGTAAGCTTTTTTTTGAAACGTCAAGTCTGTCTGTGTGTCTACTCTACCACCGGTTCGGAAGGCAGATTCTACCGAAAAGAAGCTGGCAAGAAACTCAGCAGTTGCTCTTTTCCAACAACAGCAATTTACATTTTAACATTCTATTTTCTATCATGTGAGAGATGAAAGCGGAACCGGATGCTTCCAAGCCACCTTGTCATTTGTCACCAACCCTCCTCTATCCGCAGGCGCCAAACGAGGTGACTGAGATGACGTGGAGAGCGGGCTTAACGTCCGCTTTGCTAATACTTCCATCTAATGCTATCAATAATGCTGCCCAGCGGTAATTATGGTCAAAACTACCATTCAGAAGGCCTTAATTCCAGCAGTGGACTGTTAAAGGCTATTGATTAATAAACTGAAATCAGTAATTAACAGTGGCGTGCATATAGGGTATGCACAGGGTATGCAGATGATATAAAATTAAGAAAATCTCTAGTACTAGCTATAAATACTTGAGGGTAAGCTTTTTATAAATCTTACAAAGCCTACCTTTAAGTTTTTTATAACTCGTACTGCAGATTTTCTTCATTTTATGTCATCTGCATACCCTGTGCATACTCTCTATGCACACCACTGGTAATTAAGCTTTTTTTCAGTGCCAAGACTGAATGCGGATAGTCAAGAATGTAAATAGTTAATTACCTACGATTCACATCTAAATCGTAGGTTCCGCATGCTGCAATAAACGATCCCATGAGCCCGAAAAATGCGCTGGGAAAAGCAAGCCCCAGCGGCTTGCTTTTCCCAGCGAATGGCGAATTATGCATTTTTTCAGCGTCGCGTTGTGACGACTCGATATTGTAGTTAGTCGATCGACTTACCTTCGTTAAATGCTTTTACTAAGTAATACCACCATGCTTATTTGGGCCGCTTAGTAACATTATTGCAATGCTGTGTTCCAGTCTGAAGGGCGCGGCTGCCGTACAGGCACTGGGCATATGAGGTTTGCAGTTGAGGCCTTAGGTTAATGGACACGGGGCGGCACGTTGCAGGACGTGTTCCTTACATGCCCTGCGAAGTGTTGTCTGGTTATAGGCGATGGTTTTCCACTTCAGGTGGGGCATATGCGTATCCGTCAATTATTACTATTACAAAAAATGCATCCGATCGTAGATGACTTGAGCCGAAAGAAACCGTCAGTATGCGTGCGTAGAGACGCAGACCGGCAGAAGTTTACTACAGGGATTTCAGACATATCATGAACAAGACTATTCTGTCCTTGTATACCAAAATACTAAGAACAAGTACTGACAGAAAAAATTGATTCAACTTAATTTTGCATTCACTTATATCCCGACTTAAAAACTACTTTAGAGATGCATATAAAACTTATCAGTTTATTTCATCCTCAATAAATAAAAGAGACTGAAAATCTAGTTTGAGAAACCAAATCCGTTCACTTTTGTATATTAGCTAGCTACGGATTCATCAGGAATGCTGCATTATGACTTACCGGTGGAATCCCAATCAAGTACCGTAATAAACCGGAGTAAGAGCGAATTATCGTTGCATCAGCACTTGACGTAAGTGGTATAAATACGGTCCAGTGCACTCCAATATATCGGCTTACTAGACAAGTATGTTCCAAGAAACGAATCAAGATTCGATCTGGCCGAGTCTCAGGGAAATAGGTCAAGGCATCTATCGACACAGTTGTCTCGGTTGAGACTAATATAGCTCAAAGAGGAAGCAATGTGTAAGAGTAAGTGATTAATTCCTCTTTAGGTTGTAAGTGTTTAACAACTAAGTGATAAATAGGTGAGGGAAATTTATAGCGTAGAAATCAATACTTAGCTACAATGCGGCTTAGCGTATCTGAATGTCTTCCTTCTTTGGTCTTTTGGGCTTCGGCTGCATCTAGTTACCACCCTTCTGACAAAAAATCTATGCCAAAAATAAGCAGAATGAATTGGGTACCCAAAAATAAGATAACAGCCATACTATTGGATAGAAGCAGGCGTTACTTTGCGGAAATCCATGATATATTATCAAAATTAAGCTTAATTTGCTATACTCCGCGAAAAGCAGGAGAATCTGTGTGGTGTAATTTATAATTTCTTCAATCCTTATACCCCACACCAAACAGATCTTCGGCAATATCGTAACCAGTAATCATTCATACGAAATATTACATGCTTGCGACAAAGGGTTGAGACTTGATTTGAGGGAACAATTAGAAATTATTAAACATAGGAATGGGAGGTTCGAATTACTAAACGAACAAATAAATTTATCAACTTCACCTCTATTGAACATATTCAGAGGCACTAATGAGGTGGGAGGGGCTTAGATAGATTAGGTGGGGGTCAGAAAGGTATAAAAGGCGACACATTTGGCGAATTTTTCACTTAATAATTATTCATTGTAAAGTCAACATCTCCTGATGATGCTCCGGTTTCGGAGCGAAACGTGCGTAGAGGGTATATTGCCGAAGATCTGTTTGGTGTGGGGGATAAGGATTGAAGAAATTATAAATTACACCACACAGATTCTCCTGCTTTTCGCGGAGTATAGCAAATTAAGCTTAATTTTGATAATATAACAGCCATACACCTGACTGGTTAAACTACTACCACCTTGGACTGCATCATCGCTTGCCATCAATAAAGGAATGAGGAGATTCGTAGAGGAAACAGAGCTACCGAAGTTTTACAGTTTTACGAGTCGCGAAGCTGAAGTGGCAATAGACAGACCACATAACTTGGAGAACTGATGGACGTTCCCAAGGTGCTGGAATCTCTATGGAACCTATTACCGGTAATCGCAGCATTGGTAGACTCCCGACGAGGTGGGCGGCCACGGATGAACAGACAAGTCGCAGGGACCCGCTGGACCTAAACGGCACAAGACCGTGGTTTTTGGAACTCCCTAGAAAAACCAATGTCCAGCAGTTGATATCCATTGGTTGACGGGGTGATGTTGATAATGGTGATGTTTTATAAGGTTGATAGCATTTCCCCAATAATCGACACCAGATAAAATAACGTAGATATTGAAATTTGTTGATCGCGGCCAAACTGATAACAGTGAATAAAAACTGAAATGAAAGGGAGAAAAATAATAGAACACATAAAATATTTTGACAATTTTATTAAAAATATAATTAAATGCAAAGTAGAAGGGAAGCGCGGTGGAAAAGATATAAATTATGCTTGGTCTTTCTCCTCCACGTTTTCATTATAATTTTCATATGATTCAAAATCATTTTTTCACCTAACTGTATTTGAATCATGATGAATGTGATATAAAAAAAAGTTATTTACTTTTGAAATCAAGAAACCAAAATATTCAAACTAAATCTACTATTCTGTCACATATGTATATACACATTTTTTTTTCTGTAATGAAGTCAATTTAATATTAGCTAGGTACCAATAAAACATTTATACACAAAAATAACCTATGTACTAAAATAAAACCAAATGAAATCTAAAATGTCTTCGAAAGCAACTCAACATCGTCCCTTAGAATGGCAACACGAATTCTATGGTGAAGGCATCTAAAATAAAAGAAACTGCATTCTAGACGAGCCATTGGAAACCCTGCGTTGCTGTTTTGCTGCGTGAAAGAAGGTCCAATAAATCCACATCCGCATATATAATATACTAGTTGTTGCCCGCGACTTCGTCTGCGTTTGATTTTGTTTTTTTAATGTGACATTCAATTAAATTGTAGATCTAAAAATTTTAAAGTATTCAGTCAAGCCTTAAATGATTGGGTTGCTGATGCCGCTGAGGAGTTCTGTCTTCTATCTCTAACAGTTAAGGCAAAATTAAGCACATATTATAACCTATATAGTACAAAATATTTTTTTAAATCGGTTATAATTTGTCGGAGTTATGGTCTAAAATCGTGAAACACTTTCATCCCCTCTCCCAAAGGAACCGAGCTTAATGTCGGAAAAAAGGTATCCTATATTACTTCTAACACTTCCAAAAATATGTGTACAAAGTTTCATGAGGATCGGTTAAGTAGATATTGCGTGAAAGAGTAACAAACAAACTTACATTGACATTTATAATATTAGTAGGGATAGGGATAGGGATAATATATTAAAGTTGCGATGGAAACAAGCGGTCATAACAGAAAACGTTTCTTAATGTGCAATGAAATTGAATTCTGCATCGTAATGCGCCCCGAATCCGCAAATAGAACGTGAAAGCGCCATAAATTAATGAAAAATGTGAATCGGGGCTATCTGTAGCGGATCTCATCAATTAAATATTTGTGCGCCATTAGCGCAGGTGGCAGCCGACGTAATGGAAGCCATTAGAGCTGCCCACCGCCGAGCCGCACCCGATTTATTCTGTACATTGGCTGCAAATAATTTAGAGCTGATTACTACGAGTCGCTTAGAACGTCTTCGGTACCTACTTATTTATTTCTAAGTCTTCCAATCAAATCAAATTCAAATTCAAATTCATTTATTTCAAGTAGGCCTACTTTATAAGCACTTTTGATGTATGTATGTTTGTAGTGACTCTACCACCGGTTCGGAAAGCAGATTCTACCGAGAAGAGCCGGCAAGAAACTCAGTAGTTGCTCTTTTCGAACAACAACATTTACAATCATTTTGCTATCTTGCTGGAGATGAGAGCGAGACTGGCTGCTTCCAATCTACCTTGTCATTGAGGAATTCATCAAATGTATAGTAACCTCGCCGTACTAGATGCGTTTTTACACATTTTTCAAATGTATACATTGGTAGGTCAAGAATTTCCCTAGGAATCATGTTGTAAATCATCTTTTCAACTATGATATAAGATGCTCATCATCATCATCATCACATTCACATTTGACGGCCGAGTGGCGCAGTGGGCAGCGACCCTGCTTTCTGAGTCCAAGGTCGTGGGTTCGATTCCCACAATTGGAAAATGTTTGTGTGATGAACAGAAATGTCTTTCAGTGTCTGGGTGTTCATCTGTATATTATAAGTATTTATGTGTATTTTATTCATTACAAATATTCATCAGCTATCTTAGTACCCATAACACAAGCTACGCTTACTTTGGGGGCACTACAGGCCACTGGTCGCCTACCTAAATATAAAGGCCTCTTGACTCTTATTTGACTTTGACTGACATCCGTATAGTAAAACTTACAAACTACTAGACCAGACTGCCACTATACATTGCAGATCTCGTTTAAACGCTGAGATCTGTGTTGTACTTATTTTGACTTCGCCCAGAATTAGAAAATAGTTACAACGAGACAACATTATGTGTCTCACATAAATCTGTCTCTTTTTAACACTAAACTTGACTGAGGACTAATATGTGATTAGAATCGTCAGATATTTATGTTCATAGAAGCTTGTCAGAATAAAACTTTTATAATTATTGAAACATGGTGTTTTACCATTTAAATTAAATACAATACTCATTTTCATCGATATAAAATGATAATAAATAATCATTTAATATTATTTCATTTCGTAGTATGACTACTAAATTTTGAAATTGAATAAAGACCTCGTAGGGATTGGGCTTTAAATAACAAAAAGATCTCTAAATCTGGTCGGATTTAAAAGCCATTTTTTGACCTACCGGATTCGCGAGATTAGCGCGTTCAAACAAAAAAAACGTGTGTGTACTTATGTACACGCGTTAGAAGTTATATTTCTTTGGCGTAACAAGATAAAAATCTTTTCTTTCTTTATCTTTCGCCTTATTCTACGTCTGTAGAGAAAACGACACTAACAAAAGAATAAAATAATAATATTATAATTTGATGTTCAATTTTAATTTTTATCTAATCAAACTTTTTATTAAATGTTTTAATGAATTTATTTCTTTATTTTGTAAATATTAAATAACCAATAATAAGTATTTAACATTAATAATTTAATAATATTTAGTGTTAATTATATTAAATAAAAGTATTTTAATTTATATCAATAAATAATACATACGGATAGTTAACCTCAAAAAAACAAAAAACTTTAAGTTTATTATTAGTACACATAGATTGATAAAGCGCTTTTCACGGCAATCCTTTCGTCAAGATGATCTCATCTAATGAATTAAATCTTAGTACTTAATTTGTAATGATATTTCCTTAAAGCTCTGCCTAGTTTCAATTTATTTATTATCTAAGAGCACACTTCTTGCAGCGCTACAAGATACTTGACCCGGAAATCAGTAATAACGGAAGCGCACAAGAGTCGAACAGAGCGGTTTCGTTAAATCAGCGAAGTGAAAGGAATTCTCCAGTTGGATCCGAGCCCAGCGACGACTCGTGTCGTTGAGATTGCAGCAATTTATCCCCTGTGGTAGCTTGCATTATCTTGACTGTCTCCAATAAAGTGTCAGACTTTTAAAGTTATTGATTATAATACTACTCTTTAATAAACTTAATAATAATATAATTGGTGCCGTGTGGCGACCGCATATCAGAATACAGTATAAACCACTCCTCTTTCCGTTGGGAAGAGACGACTAAGGGGCAAGGGCATATAACAGTTATCGGGCAGAAGGGACGTTATAAGGCAGAAGCGTCTCTTTGTGCTACTACCATCTATTGCAATCAGCCCAGCGCAGGCAGCCTGGTGATTATTGGCGAAGCCTCCCGATAGGAGGAAAATTAGTAAACCAGAAAAATCTATACCTTTAACTTCTTCCCTGTTTTAATGGCGTTCTGCCTTGTTTTGCAAATACCATTAAATTATATTATAACTGTAAATAAATACCCAAGTACGTAACTTCTGGATAAAATTGCCATAATGTTCGGCACGGCGTGGTGATCTACGGCCTTTACGGCGAAAGGTTTACCTTTCTGAGTGAAGACTTGTGCTCGGTTGTGGGACGGTAATCGATAGATAACAACATTGGTTGTTGAATTTGTGTAATAAACTTAAGTTAAAGTAAAGTGGCAGGCAGTTCTTCTGCCTGCCACTTGCCACGGCCTGGCCAGAGAAGAATATCATAGCTCAAAAACCTACGATAATGGTTTGTGAAGAGCAACAAATCATTATTTAGAGCAGCGGCGTCCAAAGTAAAGATAGCCCTAATGATTGCCAGCCATCGTAAGGAGGCGGCACCCTAAGAAAAATAAAGATAAATAATAATACGAATATGAGGTATATTCCTACTATTATTTATATTGATTGTTTTATATAAAGCAATCATCTTAGAATCCATGAGACAAGCTTCGCTTACTTTGGAGCTAGCGATGTGTATCATTGTCGATATAAATTTATATTTATTTATACAAAGTGATTACAAAAGAGATGTTAAAAAATAATACTCGAACGTATTTTTTTTAAATTATTGATACCGTACTTTTCGAACAGGAGTGTTACGTACGTAAAATACAACTTGGTGTTATTGTAAACATCTCCTAGAGATTTATTTAGGCACCCAAGTCAACGAATCTGTCTACTGCATTCAACATGCTCTGGATAATTTATTAATCATTCATAAGAAGTCCCGTTATGTTTACCCTCCCATTACTGCAATCTTTTTCTCCGCTCCTTGCATTAAAATTGAACGAGAACTGCCAGGCTTCATACAAACAAAATAGAGAAAATAATTTAAAAAACTCTGCTCTTCATCCCGGTGTAGGTCCTCCCACTTTAAAAATAAGTTAAACTAAAATAGTTGAATCTACCACATAGTTGTTTCGAACACATTCTAGTTTTCTTTTGTAACAAACAATTTCCAGTGCTTGCGAATTGGTCAGACTTTCAATTAGACCGTGTATTCTTTTAAACAAACAACTTAAACAATGTTTTTATTTTTCACTAGCCTAGCATATATCAAACTATGTAGCTTTAATTCTAATAAAATATTTATACGTCAAGGATGCCATCTATCTCTGTACTTTAGTTTACGCTACGATTGGTTCAGCAGCTGTGCCAAACAAACGTAATATAATGCACAATAGCCTATACCAGTCAACAGCTGAACCGGTCCTCTGTACCCACTTTGCCAATGTACTTTTCCCATTACCATAATCACCACGCTGCCCTGGGCAGACAGGTTTGTCATCGTAGTAGAAGCACAGATAACGGTGCTGCCCTCGTACCACACCCGCGGAAAAGTTGGGATGGTGAAAAGTGTTATCTTATCTGCTGTAACCACAACTATACGGTTCTTATGCAAAACAAATGTTAAAATGAATCTTGCAGGAACCCTGTATAAAAAGGATAAAAAGTATCCGATATCATCGCTTTTAATCAGAGAAACACTTTGCAGGGCATGCAAGTAACACGCTTTGCAAAGTGCCACCGAGTGACTTTAATCACACCGGCAATCATGCCCCTGAGACCGAAATACAGCGATGCTACTTCTAAAACAGACTAATTAGCCAGGTTAGGTTAGTCTAACAGATAAACCAGCTACAATCTTAGACTGCAGCACCACCAGTTGACATTATAGTCTAAAGCTAACTCGAAACGTAGAAACACCGAGTAATGAAATGAAATGAAATGAAATTTTATTCGCTGAATATGAGCTTACATAGGGTCTTATTATAATATAACATTCTTCCATATTCAACTATTAAGCATGCGAAATGTAAAGTCCACAACAAGAACAATCATTACACATGTCTGCATAATCTTGTTGAGCAAGCATTGAAAAGTTATTTATTAAATAATACAGGTAATATCGATGTTATATAATATGTTATATAGTATGTTATATATATGTATATAATAATGTCAAAATAATATCATTTTTAATTCGATACTCGGATATTGCATTTTGGACACAGCCAATGCGCCAGATTTTTCAAAAAAAAAGGAAAAGGTTGATTTTTTAGACCTGCACCTAATTTATTGTATATTTTAACGCACATAGCAAAGGGGGATTTAGCGGTTTGTTTTCATTTATATTTTTATTATAATGACTATCGATAAAAAATTCAAAACCATAAACCATTTGTTAAAGTTAGATTTGAGTTAAACCATGTTAGATCAACTTTAAATAAACAGTCAAACTCATCAAACTACGACTTTAGTCAAACTTTCAGATTCGTGTAACAAAGCCCTTGTTAGCACCCGCTTGCTGTAAAAGCTATTCAGCTAAACACTCGCAGCGCTATTGAAGAGTAATAGCAGTTGTTACTTCGTCAGCTCTTATTGTTTATCGTTGTAAGTGAAGAGGTGCTGAAGGTACGGTATTTTTCTGACGACCTTTTGCTTTTTTAATTATTATTCTATGAGAAGGATCTAGTCAAATCACGACAATACACATTGTCATCTAGCACTAGAGTAAGCGTAGCTTGTGTTATGGGTACTAAGATGGCTGATGAATATTTTTATGAATAATATACATAAATACTTACACTATACAGATAAACACTCAACAAAAACATAATTTTACTTGTGGCGTGAATAAACAACCTGAAAAAGACATAGGATCTGGATACATGACGGCCGAGTGGCGCAGTGGGCAGCGACCCTGCTTTCTGAGTCGTAGGCCGTGGGTTCGATTTCCACAACTGGAAAATGTTTGTGTGATGAACATGATTGTTTTTCAGTGTCTGGGAGTTTATCTGTATATTATAAGTATTTATGTGTATCATATTCATAAAAATATTCATCAGCTACCTTGGTACCCATAACACAAGCTACGCTTGCTTTGGGGCTAGATGGCAATGTGTGTATTGTCGTAGTATATTTATTTATTTACATAGTCCTTTTGGACTATGGATGTATTCAGATCCTATGTCTGGATTATGGCTGTATCGAAATATGGACCTTTCTTACTCTTTCTCGCATAAACTACTGAATAGGTTTGACTGAAATTCGGAACGGAGATAGATTATACCTTTATAGATTAAACGTGTTTTATTGAGATGAGAGAATCAATGTTTCAAAGAGTTACTACCACAGAATAATGTTTGTGACTCCACGCAAGTGAAATTGGCAAGGAAAGATTAGATAGCAGTAAGAAGGCCGCACTCCTTTAAAAGATAAAACTCTTTTTACAATAACAATGACAATAAATCGATCAGCGTACAATCTTACAAGAGTGGTACTGTCTTTTTAGCAATCTTCAGAAATACAAAAAAGTATTAAACCATTGCGGAAATTCCTTCAGAAATATCACCTATACAAATGTAAAACGTGGTTCGTCTAGAGTATATAACATTGTGCAGCTAAATAAAAACTCATACCAATACAAGAAGCACTCTAGGCCAACCTCCCCTCCATAAGGCTAAGAGTCTCAACTGCAGTATAAGTTGGACTTAAAAGGTTAAGGATCTGACGGATGAGCCCGATGTAGATTAAGTGTATTTTTTCCGTCTTCTGTAAAAATTTCTTGATAAATAAGTTATCTTTTGTAAATATATCAATTTCCAGCTTTCAAACCTTACTTATGTTTATTAACTATCACTTTTGGCTTTTACTCCACCCAATATCAAGCAGTGAAAAAGTACAATGTAAGTTTGCCACCTAACACTCACCAGACCAACTATTCCCCGCCATTATTTTTTGAGTACAAAATGGTATCCGGCCGTAATAGCTTGGCCGGCAAAGAGCAAACAAGTGTTCATTAAACACTTGTGAGCAATTAAAGTCGCGGGCCGTGAGAACAATGCGCGCTTATTTAACGCAAACTGTCGCAACAAAAACCTTTAAACCAACCGCGACTGGCAAACAAAATCCTTGTTTGCTTGGAAATTTTAGCTGAAAGTTTCGTTGGATCATTCGATTCGTCGTAATGGTCTAACGTGGAACGTGCAAGTATCAAAATTGGTTAATTTTGCCGTCGGTGTTTTTTATGATCCATGTTGTTTGCCACTGAGTAATAATTGTAATCTTTCTGTATATACTTTAGCAGCCGGCGACTATCACATTCATTAAACATTAAAGCGAGCTAAGCTAAGCTGTTAGGTAAGACAGTTATTTTATAGCCATACCACCTATCTGTTTCTATGAGACTGTATCATCATCATCATCATCATATCGACCCATCACCGGCCCACTACAGGTCACGGGTTTCTCCCACTATGAGAAGGGGTTAGCATTCCACCACGCAGAGGCTATATAGTTATGAAAGGTAATTTATACCCATACTCTTTATCTGTGCAAGAACGCTAAACTTGGCGGCAGGTCTTAATAGCTATGGTGATGCTGGCCACAGCTAAAGCTTCGCACTGAACGACGGAGAAAATTTAAATTTTATGAATTCCTAAATTGCCCTCGTCAAGTATCAAACCCAGGAACTTTCCTTTATAGGAACACAGCTCTCACCATAGCAACAGAGAGCTCGCCTTTCAGGTAGACAAATCTTAAAACTTGAACACCACTTTTTATGTCGAGGTTTAATAAAAAATACACATTCAAATTCGCGGTTCCACAAAAAGCAATAAACAATCGGTTAGCTATAAAAGCAGCAACAAATCTCCGACGGGGACCCCGGGCAAACGTTTCGCTCAAAAAAATGAAAACAATTAGCACCCAAGCGCAGGCTGTGCCAGAAAACGGTAGACAATTTATTTCCAATCGCTACAAAAGCCTGCAGCACTGGCGATATTACATGTAACTCTGTCAGGAAAAATATCGAGGAAATCCCAATTTATTTGGGCCCGGAATCTGGAGTGCCAACGAATTCAAATAGTCGTATATTTTGAGTACCTGTCATATTTTTATTAATTTATATCGATGATTGTTTATTCAATTAATATAGGTTGCATGTGATTTCGTCTGCAAGGTATTTCCGTTTCAGCGGTACTTATAAAGTAACCTAAAACGTTGAAATGATGAATTTAAAGCTGGATACAAATTTATTCCAATCATAATTGACTACTTTAATCTATATCTAGGTGTAATTTATAGACACCGCGGGAAAATAACTCAATATCATGACCACTGGATATCAAAATTTCGAATTTGGAATGCTGGAATCCGTTAGTTATTGCATCCGTATTTATTGTCATCAATACAGTAATCGCATTAGAATATAGTAGTAGCACAAAGGACGCCCTTTCACCGTTATGAAAGTTCTCCCTTAGTCGCCTCATACGACACCCACGGTAAAAGAAGATGTGAAGTCTAATCTGCCGTCACCACACGTCACATAAAAACAATGAAATAGGTTTTATATTTTGATTTTCCGTTACTTGTTTACAAAATGATTAAAAAAAAAATAACTGTTCAAATATGTAACTCTGGTATTCAGTTGATAACTATCTACATACGATGCTTACGATGCCCCAATTTTTATGATTTGATATTGTTTAGTAACTAAAACAACACGTCTGGTTTAAAACGTAAACAAACGTTATTAGTGTTTGTCAAACATTGGTTAAAATGTGCGTGCTGCGTATTTTACCG
Source organism: Pararge aegeria (assembly GCF_905163445.1). Lineage (NCBI taxonomy): Eukaryota > Metazoa > Arthropoda > Insecta > Lepidoptera > Nymphalidae > Pararge > Pararge aegeria. The sequence continues at coordinate 12,706,857 of NC_053187.1, read as the reverse complement.
AGCGAATGAGTAATTAATAGACTGCTTATTTATAGACAGAGAGTCGTTTTACAAAGTTGTTACTGGTCACACCATACTGGTTACTTTTACCTATAAAGTAACGGAACCCTAAACGCGAGGAACCGAAAATCTGCAATTTTTTGGTTTTGGTTAAAAATAGGCAAACTACCCTATAGTGATATTCAAATATGTAAAGCAAAAAATCGCACATAAGTAGGTACCTCAGTTCTTTTTGACCACTTTGTATTTCATTGTCTCTGTAACCGTAGCGCTCAAATTATCTGATGAATTGATTTTAACCCTGCTTTGTTTTCATTGCGTACGTATTTGTTCTAAGTTTCTTACATGCATGAAAGCACTGCAATCATGTTTATTTTTCCTACTGGGCCGATGTACATAAATACGGTTTTTCCAATATTTTTACATTAGATTACTAACATTGCATTACATTACATTACACTAGTATTACACTAGTAATATCTCAGAATAAACTACTATGATCTAATTAATTTAATGAATTTTTATTACTACGTATCTACCTATTATCTTCCACATTAACTCGAATCCATAACTACCTTAAATAACTAAACCACGCATTCTTTAGTACGAATAGCATCTCTGATGACGAAAATGCAAATACATTTAAGTACTAATTTGTTGACATATCTCGCGACCGCCTCTTCGCTTATTAGTAATTACGCACAGTGTTCACGCGTTGTTTGCATTCGAAAACCGCATAGACTTTCAACAACCAAATTGAACTGTGTTTGACTTCACTAGTCGTTACTCGATTTAGTTAAATTGCGTTGGTAACTATAGATACTGATTATAGTACTCACGTATCGTTAGAGCCGTATTTACTTGCCGGTGGCTTCATATCTTGTTGAAAAACTTTGTCACAGGTTCAGCAACTTCCAAAATAGCGTAGAAACTGAGCGTTGACATATCATCAACAAACGTATAAAATTCTAAGGACAGAAAGCCGTAACTTCGGGGAACACAACTGGAAAGCCAGGCATATTGAAAATGTGTTTAGAAGTTTTAAAACTTCCTTCACCGTTTTTTTTAAATAGCATAAATAGTAAAATAATTATAAAATCGGTCCAAAAGAAGCATAGTTACAATATCAAGACAATCGTATGTACGTCGTTGTACTTTATATCGTGTAATTTACATTTAGATAAATATACATTGGAATTAAAATTAAAATACGGATAGAAGTTACGTAAGTTTACCTCTATGAGTAAGGTTTCCGCGCGGTATGCTTGGTATTAACATTACGTCGCGACCCATAGTTAACGCGGGTGAAACCACAGTAATACACGTCAGATTCTGTTCCGGCTGTCTGATCTGACCATCTGAACGTATTCACTCTACACACATTCGATTCTTGCGTCACTGTTTTTACTATACTCAGTCGTTCCCGATCATCCTTACGGTATCAACTAAAATTCTGAGAGAGGCTCAAGAGGAGGAGAGTCCGACTCCTCTTGGACATTCAACGTGACGTATGTTGAATGTTCCAACAATGTAACGACCCAATGCTTTGCGATACACGGATCAGACTATGTGATGACAAAATTTAAAATTTGCCTGGTCTAAAAGTTATTGATATATAAAAAGTCAAACTTATAGCACGCTTTTTTGTATCAAAGGCTAATCAAAGAGATTTTCTTCAAGCTAAGCTAGTCAGAAACTTCGGTGAAGTCAAACCTAATCGGTGCATCGAAATGCATCCAAGTACGGGCACGTAGCACTCATTGCAGCGTAACAGTAATTACAGCATTGGTGCAGTCCCGTCTCGCATTACTAATGCCCGTACACAAGTGGAACCATTTGATTTTTAATTAAGATGGAGCTGTGAATTATGATAATATAATTGAATGTACCTACAGTCCAGTTGTTCTAGTGATATGATGACCTCCCTGGTGCAGCTGTGAGCGCAGTGCATTGCATTTCTTAAAACATCTAATAACCTTTTAAACCATATGTAATGTCACAGCAAGAGCAATTTTATAAGTACCCGGGAGTATTAAGGCCTAGCTAAGAGAAATTTGTAAATTGGTATTTTGAGATCAATAATCATACAAATAAAGCAATAGGAACATAAATGGTCTTAGAAAATGAAATAAATTGCCTCTATTCGTATCCATCAGGACACTGAAAGTCATCAGTATCTTCTAGCGACAAGCCTGTTCATGATACAACTTGAAGCATCGCGAGCATTGCCTCATTGCATCATCCATCCTGCCTTCTTCGCAGGCATGACAGTACCAACTCAATTGCTGTTGTGAAGTACCTTTGATACCTTTACCTTTTCTTTCTGTTTTGGTCAAAAAATTAAAGCACTCCAGCATCCCAATGCTGCTCGAATGATCGAGAAACGGCTTTGTCAAGGAGCTGCAGGGGTAGTTTGCGACGGTAAACAGTACAAATGCAAATGCCAAGTGAGTCAGATACATCGATGATGCAAATGATTTAAATAATTTGATGACATGCTGCTCCGTTAAATATCGAATGGCATGGTTCCGCGCGTATCTAGACAGATGTCTTAAATCATGATCATCAAAGATCTGCCATTAGATCATCTTCTGACAATTATGCCCGTTTGGGAGGCATCGTGACCGTAAGAAATCAAATCTGAAACTGAAAACAATCATACTTAAATTAGACATATATATATATATATATATATATACCTACACACATACATACATTTTTGCAGTTTAAAAAATTATGTGTTATAATAAGGCCTATAGTAAAATGTTATAGGCCTTAATATCCGCCGACCGCGGGCGTACATGACCTTTTCAGCCCAAGTTGATGGACACAGAGCGGAACATTACAGGACGTATTCCTTGCGTGCCCTGCCAAGTGTTACTCTGTTTATATGCGATGATTTTCTACTTACCAGGTGGGCCATGCTTATGCGGTTAATTAAAAAAAGAAAAACCCAAAATGCTTTTCTTGTTATCACCCTTATAACCCACATAAACTGATTATGTTTATTCATTATTTGCTTAGTTTTAAATATATTCCAAATATAAAAAACTTAATCGCTCAAGAATTATATATTTTTGTAGTATTAAGTATTGTCTCTATTTGAGGGTATTCATCAATATCGTCATCACATCAAACATATCAGCCTAGTGGTTAGGACGTAGGATATTACCTTCCTTTAAAGGTATTGAAAGAAAGTATATTTACCTCCCCCTAACACTAATTGTTTGGCTCCGAGTTGCAGATTGTTTTAAATGGGCGGAGAAGTGTTTAATAACACTCACTTGCCGGCTAAGCTATACAGCCGGATACTTATTATGCTTTCCAAAAATAATAGCGGGAATTTTACTGCTATTAACTTTTTAAGAGTTTAAGGATAAGTACCCTTGTTCACCATGACTTTCAAATCGAAACTTACATGCATCGAAACTTTTTCACGGTCCTTTTTACGGTAAAAAAATCTGCATCTCTTGAAGATTATGCTATCCATACTTGTATTATAAATAGAAAATGTATTTGTTTGTATATATATCGTTACATCGCTCTAACTAAGTAACTAATCGACTTGATATTTAAGTGTGTAATTTTAACTATTTCTGTGTTTAATATAAATTGAGGATGTTATATATAGACCTCTTCACTAAGAGCATGCACTATCGAGATTGGTTTCAAGAGTCTCAAGCGCAAATCTGTCATCAACAAAGGACCGTTCGATTTAGTTCCGAAAAGGTATACAATTTTATTTGAATCGACTTCGGTAAACGAGTTAGAAATAAAACCATTTTAAACTCTGTGATTGCACTTCGGCGACTGGTTTAAAAGTCGTTCAAATGGGAATCGTAATCCTACAAGTGAATTGCGAATTGCACGTACCTGATACGGCATGCTCGGGAAAGTATACTAAAATACTGTTACAGGCTGCTGTGATCAAATTTTGTGTACGGTTACTAAAAGGTGCCTTGTTTGACTACCATTGTTTACGATGCAGCGCCTGCGAGGAATGTAATAGCAATTGCTAATATAACCATCGAGGCGTTTATTGCATTATAATAAATTATGGATTGCCACTAAAGCACTCTATTATTTAGAAAAGCAGCGATAGCCTGGTGGATTGGGCCTCGGCTTCGAATCCCAACTAACAACTCTATATTTTCTAAATTGTGTGCGTTTTAAGCAATTAAATAAGCGTTAGTGTGAAGGAATTCATCTTGAGGAAACCTGCATGCCTGTGAGTTTCCAATAATGTTCTCAAACGCGTGTTAAGTGATCTACTCATGGTCAGCGTGGTGGACTACGGGCTTAGCAATTTTCATTCTTTGAGGAGGCCCGTGCCGTGTAGTGGGCCGATGATGGGATGGGTGGTAATCTGAAAGCATTCGTGCACTACTTATTTATTACTGAAGCAAAAATTAGGAGTTCAATCACCTAGATATTGCAATAAGTACTTTGGAATGTACAATGCTATTATAGTTGGCTTTGTGTTTATTTGAAATCCAATTATTTGAAGTAAGTACTTACCGTACCTAAGAATCGTTTGAGTCGACCTGGCATAACAGGGTTAGCAATAGAACACGGGTCGCTATCAATATCAGGTAGGTAACAGGGGATTACTTTGTGATGCAAATCAGCTGCTCTCAATCTTAAAGGATCCGTAATTTTAATTGAAATAATATACATATTTTATGGAATGAGAACTTCTACAATGCTATGGTAACAATACCAACCGGCATAGGAAGAATTCGTTATTTAGTTATTTACCAATAATTATATAAAGACACTAAAAATCATGAAATTTATGTGATGTAATTAATGGATTACCTAGTGGATCCATGCGAGTTGTTTAAGAATCGGTTTCTTCACTACATTTCAGAACGCTGAATCGGTTGGCCAAACGACTTTGTCGGTAGGGTGGTAACTAGCCACGGCCTTAGAGCCTCCCACCAGACCAAATATGTTCCGGCATAATTCAGAAATTATTAATGCCCAAATTATGCCTGCCTGGAATCGAACCCAGGACGCCCTCACTTATAAGAACACGGCGCTCACCACTGCGCTAGGGAGGTCTTCCAAAACGTAAAGATGAATTTTCAAATCCTAGTGGTATTTTCTGAGATTAACGCGTTTAGTCGTAGTTAAAACCGGCAAACCCTTTTTATATAATACTAGCGGACCCCAGCGCCATCTGTCGGGCTTATTTGTGAATCTAAACCATCCAGGGTGCCACCCAAACGTATACCAAAAAATTCATTCAAATCGGTCCAGCCGTCTAGGAGGAGTTCAGTGACATACGCACACAAGAAATATATATATAAAGATTGAATGAATGAATACAATTTTATTTTATACTACAAACATTAAATAAAATAGGAAAGCAACCAAAACACAGCGCGTCATATATAATTTGGCTGCCTTATCGCTAAGTACAATAGCCACATATTAACTTTGTATAAATTAAATATTAGATTAGTATATTTATTCTTACAAAACTTAATAGTTTTGATAAGTATGTTGGTGCAATCTCTAAGTGAAAATAATAATAATCAATAAATCCTTATCACTAAGTAATTTCAAATACAGTAAGTTTAGAATAAAACTTCAAAAGAGTGAGGTGAAAAATGGTGGTTTTTACCTATTTATTTGAAAAGCACGCAACGACGCGACACCTAGCCTCCAAGGTCGGATAGACCGCCGTTATTCCCTCACGCTAGCAAATATAAAACATCTGCATTTGCGATAAACATTCTCGTAATACAACCCTATTTGCTGCGGAACAAACTTAACCTACCTTATAAAGATTAACTCGAGGCGAGCGTCCCGCTTGGGCAATAACGGGGAAGATTGAATACTGAGCACATATTTGCGCTGCTAGCAAATCGTTCCCGGGCGGTACTAATGTACCTATATAAGACGGACATCTCTTTTAAATGTCTCCAGAATTTATCTCTTAGAGAGCTCAAAGCTATTTGTTTCACATATTGCTAGGGGTCATTGTATTACATCTAAGTTTATGAGTTTCGTATCGTATGTGGAAGTTCTAACATCAATTGGATAGCATTATTTTTACCGACAAACCCACTGATAAACTAAGTTTATTCATTAATCTAAAATTTCGTTTGGTAATATTATTCGGAAATGAAGATTCAATTTTCACTTTGAACTGGCTAAAAACTTCAGTTTCACATATTTTTCCTGTCATCTTTTAGAAGAATAACTGTAGGTACGAAACTTTCATAAAAATACGACGTGACAACCATAACATTATCTTTCTTTACATTTACGACTAAAAGGTTACAAAATAGGGCTATAGAGATAAAATAATATGAAAAAAATAATCATATAAGTATACAAACATGTTTTACTGTGTTTGTATGTAGGTTATTGTTTATTGTTGCATATAATATGCACACAAGAGTAGTTGTGATGTTAAGTCATAACAATTATTTGCATTTTTTTAAGGTTTATTGTGATTCTATATGATGCTTTGCATACGGTGGATCGCCGTGAGTCTTAAGACAAAGAAAAAGTTAATAGACTTCAAACTTTGGATCACCGCCGCAAAGCTGTCTGTCTTTCAGTATTCTACAAGATTAGTATATTTCGAAGAGAATGCTCAGGAACCATTCAATTTGATTCAATTCATTCATTCATTTTGACCATCCTACTATTGAACTGCGAGGCATCGTTCGTTAGATATCCCATGATTAAGTAATGTATCTTAATTAAGTAATTTATGTACTTATTAAGTTTTTTGCTCTTTGTTTCTAATTTACACCGCATAGATCTGGAATGTCTAGCAGGCTTTAAAGTAGCATATGTTTGTAGTTCCTTCAAAGTTCAAATCAAGACTGAGAAATATTTTAGACAAACACGCTCCAGCTTTGACAGTCTGATCCATAAACTAACTTGTCTATAAAATAATATATTCACAAAAACAAAAAATCTGAAACACACGTTATTTAAAATTATATACTTAATCATATTTCTAAATCGAATGTCCGAGTGGCGAGTACCCCATGTTCCATTGACCTTGCATAAAATCCTAAAATAATATTCATGAGAAAATGGTTGCCTTATAAATTCTCTCTAAAATACATCCGTGGAAGGTTATTGATATCTTTTGAATGTCGAACAATTTCTGTATGAATACGCCATTATACAGATAAATTCCTTCTTTGAGATGCAAATCATACCCTCTGAGGATTCACAGCTCAAATGGGGCGACTGTAGGTGGTTGCTTATGTTTATTTCAGCACACTATTTGCTAGAGAATATCTCTAATATTAAAGTGCGACGCTTTGACTTTAGGCGATCTAATCACACTCAATATGGATTCGTAATAACTTAACTAAATATTATTATATATATATAATATATATATATATATTATATATATATAATAATATATATATATATGTAATATGTAACAGTATATATATATAGTAGCTGTTGCCAGCGACTTCGTCTACGTTTGATTTAGATTTTTGATGTGGCATTAGATTTAGTTGTAGATCTAAAAAAAATTAATGCATTCAGTATCGCTAAGCCTTAAATGAGGGTTTTGCTGCTGTCCGCTGAGGAGTTCTGTCCTCTATCTCTTACCACAGTTTGGGCAAAATTAAACACATTTATTACACACACATTACATTTATTTTTTATAGTTTACAATAACCTATATAGTACAAAAATAATTATTTAAATCGGTTATAATTTGTCGGAGTTATGGTGTAAAATCGTCAAACACTCATCCCCTCTCCCAAAGGAACTGGGCTAAATGTCGGGATAAAATGTATCCTATATTACTTCTAACACTTCCAAGAATACGTGTACAAAGTTTTATGAGGATCGGTTAAGTAGTTTTTGCGTGAAAACAAACTTACATTGACATTTATAATATTAGTAGGGATAGGGATAGGGATAGAGATAGGGATATATAAGCATATTTAGTACCTATGCGCGATCAAAGTTGGCTGTACTAAAATAAGTCAAGAGTTTCGTGTCACTCTATCTACTTACTTACCTATTTGATAAAGACATGCACGTCTCCTATAGGTGTCTTTAGGTTTGCCAACCTCTCAAAGGAGATAAGAATTTTAGAGCTTTTACCCAGCTCGCAGCTCTAATGCGGTTTAGCGGAGTTTAACTGTTGCACTCGCTGAGGTACACACGCCGAAGCACATTCACAAAAGCACTAAAACTCATTTCCCAGGCTTTTATGTAATTTCACCAGTATCTGCCTGTCTGTAATCAATTCTAACAAATTAATCTTAAACCAATTGCACTGCCTGTTGATAATTGATCTGTATATACATGCAAAATGTAAATTTTTGATGTTGGAAAAGAGCAACTGATTAGTTTCTTGCTGGCTTCTTCTCGGTAGAATCTGCCTTCAGAACCGGTGGTAGAGTCACTACACACGGACAGACTAGACGTTTCAAAAGTGCTTGTATTAGGCCTACTTGAAATAAATGTTTTTTTTTAATTCGGATAGCATTGCAATATATTAAGACATGGAAGATGATAGAGCTGAATAAGGTGAACATGAAACTCTCTTATAGCTCTGTTAGACGCCACTCCGTCAAGTTTTGGCTCATTTAATTCTTCTTGACTTAGGACTGTGCTTTCTGGTGTCTAATGATTAAGCTGGTAACCTATTATATAAAATAAATACTTACCATAACCATCATAAACTACAGTATTTTAATATTAGATATTTCGATACAATTTTTTGGTTCTTTTCAATAAGCAACAAGATAAAGTTTCTTTAAAAACATATAGATATCATGATAATTGCATTTTACTTATCCCACTTCTGAATATAACAACTAATACGACACGAAGATGCTCTCAATGTACAAAACTTACAAACTATGCAAATAGTACTTCACTATTATCTCTAACCTAGGCAACTGTGCGCTAGTTAGTCAAACCTAACTTTTAATGCATTTGAATAGCACGGCCACAGTTGAATACATAAAGTAAACGGTTTCTCAACGGAAATCGTCACAGTTTAACAGGGAATGGAGAAGTCAAACGCTTCAGCACAATTAGGTAAGTTTTGGTCGTATGTAGAAACTCTGTCCAGTTTGCAAGTTACTAGTAGGTAGGGATCAGGGTATACTTAATTAGATGAGTACCTAACTAGCTCAGAGTGGGTAACTCTTGATTAGTACGGTAGTCCCGTAAATACTCAGCCACTATAACTATAAAACAAGGTTTAGAATAAAATAGATTGTGAAATAACGATCTTTTAATGAGCATTTTCACATTTTCACAGATTTGTCCGTCTGTCTATCTGTCTATCTGTCTGTCTGTCTGTATCATGGCCGCGCATCACCGACCGCGAACTTTTTATCGATCGACTATTTTATTTACGACAGCATACTTTTTATCTCGAAATTCAGCTCAGTTCAGCTTTCGGGAGGGGAAGAGCAAGAGTTTGACGATTTTATACCATAAGATAAATTAAAAAAAAAAAAAAAAAACTTTTTTTTGCACTAGGTTAGATAGATACGAGGTTATACAATCAGTTTAGTTTCGCTAAAATTTTGTGTAGATCTCATGAATAAGATTGGAAATACCTAAAGGACAAAACACTTCAGCGGACAGCAGCAAACCTCTCATTTAAGTCTTACCGACACTGAATACATAAAGTGTTGTGTGTACTAAATACATAAAGTACATTTATGAGGACTTCAGAGCTAGGTCTAAATAAAAATATTAGATATTTTCTTGATTAATCCTTCATTACGAATCATCTTGCAATGCGATTTTCATTTTTCGTTTAACGATTACTATTCTTTGTTAGTGATAGGAGCTGATACTGATAGATACCAAATTATTTTTAAAACTTCCACAGACGGCCACCCATCCATTTACTGACTTGGGTCTACGTTGCTTACCCAGCGCTATTAACTTACGTAACGTTTAGTACTGCTGTTTAGCCACACATTATTAATGAAGTCATTTATTATGGGGAATTTAAAGTATTTTAAATAAGGCAAAACGGGAGACGGTCCTCGGGAGGACTACCTTTTTACCTATTTAATACCGTAGGTTTACATATATTATTATATTTTTTGCATATTTAGCACATCCAGTACGATTAGAAAACTTAACGTTTTGCTGATTTATTGAGACAGGTGTACATTATAAAGCGGTATGCTGCGAAGCCGCACGGCACATCTAGTTAGAAATAAAATTGAATATTGGTAGGTTGTAAACTTGTCATCATTTTGTTCATTTCCAAAGAAGTGTAGATGCAATGCAAATATTTACGTGTACAGTATGTACAGTGGGGGCAGTACGCCCATGAAAGATACCATGGTAATATGTTACATTTAGAAAATTCATGCAAGAGTTAGGGTAGGTAACTGAAATTAAATATTTAATGCAGTGGTTTAAACTTTAATGCGAAGACGCGACGTCGAGTCGCAATAATGGGAAAGTAAACATCGTGGAGCTTGTTGTGAATGAATAAAAAATATCAAGCGTTCGTTGAACGTTGCCAGTCCTTATTGTTAAGAGTTTAACTGACTTGGTTTTGATTTGGACAGCTTGTTTAACTTTAGTCTGCCTGAATAGTATGTCTGACTAAATACTTATCCAGTAATGTCGACGCAGACCCTTATCTAGCGGGAGCCAGCCCATGGCACCCGCACCGGGCGGTAGTTTTAGAGGGCGCCATAATCATAATATAGTATGATTTAAAATAAAAAAACGTTCTCACACAAAATATGATATTGTCAAAATCACAAAAAATGCCAAAACCTAATTACTTGATTGAGTTTAATCTCAAACGCGGAAGAGAGTTTTAAGTTTCTAAACTTTCTGCCCCTTTTGAAAAAAAATTTTAGAGTTGGGAATGTAAAGATGAAATCTATGACCTATTTATTTTGTCTATGCATTCCATATGATCCATACATATTATAAATGCGAAAGTCCTGTCTGTTGGTCTTGTCCTGTTTGATGGTTTGTTTGTTTATTTGTCCTAACTTTACGCCCTAACTCCTAACTAAGCAAACGATAGACTAAACTTTTGTCATAGAGTTAGTTGAAAGGACGGTGAGTAACATAGGCAACACTATCCCAGAAAAACAAACGGGTCCGATTTTTGAGAAACCGTAAAAGAAGAACGCGAGCTACAGCTATTATCTATATCTATTATCTTCTATATATATAAAAGGGAAAGTTTGTGGGTATGTTCCGTATAGGCTCCGAAACGGCTGGACCGATTTCAATGAAACTTTCAGGGAATCTCCGGATTGACCTGGCGAGTAATCCTGTAAAGTTTGGTGACGATCGGAGCACTCCTATTTTTGAACTGTCAAACTGTCAAATACAGCTTTTATTTACTATGATGATATTATATTGTTGGGAGTACGAGTACATGGGTATAGATAATGATCTTCACCCGCTCGAGAAGAGAATAGAAGAGAATGAATACGGAGAGAAATAAATGATTAAAAATATTATGAGACTTAAATTAAAAGTATAATGATGTATGTTTATTGTTTAAATAAAATAAAGCAAAATCTAGCCCGGCGAAGCGGGCTGGGTACGCTAGTTATTAATATATTGAAAAACTTACATATTAAACTGAAACTGCTCTTAATAAATCAACACATAAATTGAGGATGAATAAATTAATCAGCATGTTTAATTCATTCCAGAATGTAACTGCGTCAAAAGCACGTAGCACTTGCAACAGTGATTAGAGTAGGTATTACTGTGCCGCCTTGCATTTCCAATAACGATGTTCCCAGCTACTTAAGATTTAGGTACGTGCTAAATTACATCAGAAGTCTAAGTACCATAATCACAAAACACATATAACAGGACTCAGGATAGATAAGTTATTATCACTGTAGTTGTGTTATCACTGTTCGAGAATAAGCTTGCTAGAATTAACTGTGTTTAAAAAGTTAGACAAATAAAAACTTATTATATACGTATTTGAGTTGTTCTAGTTTTTTTTATTTTTTTCACCGTCGTCAACGTAATAAAAAGTAATTTCTTTGCGTTGTTTAAACAAGCCTCTACAGATGGAAATCTCTACTAAGTGAGTAACTAAGTAAATTATTAATTAATTAATAATAATTATACGAAATCTTTCCATAGCTGGCTATTAACCATCGATTTCATAATATGTTACCCTTTTGTAAGCTCACTGCTATTAACTCATTGGTACTATTAACTCAGCTACCTATACAAAATCTTTAAGTCTATACTCATCACCTGACAGGATACTGACAGTCATATCTAATATTTTTAAACGAGCAATTCTTGTATATTCATAATTGGAATCTCGGAATCGGCTCCAAAGATTTTCATGAAATTTAGTTTACAGGCGGTTTCGGGGCCGATAAATCGATCTAGTTAGGATTCATTTTTAGAAAATGTCATTTTATTTGTGTTTTCCGGTAATAACCGATTTGGTGCAGACGAAGTTGCACGGGTCAGCTAGTTAATCTTAATTCTTATGTAGTATGTCGTATGGTGTGCGGATATTTAATCGGCAGTAGACATTGATTTACTGAAATTTCGTAAACAAAAAAAAAATATTTACCACCAAAGGGCTAACTTAGCCCTTGACTGCAATCTCACCTGCAGTCTTAAGTTATAATTAACCTTACCTCTAATCATTTTCTAGTTCTATGCGACATCGTACCGGAACGCTTAATCGCTAACCGGCACGTCTTTGTCGGTATGGTTGCAACTAGCCACGGTCGAAACCTCCCACCAGACCGGACCGGAGAAAATTCAAATATCATAAATTGCCCAAATTGCGCCTGCCGGGACAGGAACCCGGGGGAGGGACCTCCCACTTTAACCACCTCAACACTGCGCCAGGATGGTAGTCAAAACAATTTCAGGATAACAGGTTAGCCCGCTGCCATCTTATAGTTACCATTAGGTGAGATTTTAGTCAAGGGCTAACTTGTAACCAGGGCTATCGGTGACTATCCGAAGAGTGCATGGACAAAAGATTGAAAAAATCTTATAATTAAATGTTGTGAATGTTAGACTTTTCGAGACTGTTCACCTTTCGAAACACAACATTATGGTATTTTAATTTTACTAGTATTTTACATAGAAAATTCTTTACAGCAAAGACATTTAACAGTTGTCACTGTTATTTGCGAAATTACAGTGTCAAATGTAAGCTAGCATTCAGCCCCTAACGTCTGCCAAATTGGGGGTTCCTTTTGTCTATAAACTGTTTAGACATCGTTGAAAACAACGCATGTCGGCTACGTCATTGATTTAATATGTTACTAATATGTAAACTCACTGGGCTAAGTGGTGCCCTAGAACGGGACACTATCTTGACAATGAATTTCAGTGTAAGTCTCTTCCAAAGTTCCAAAAGCTACATAAATTCAGGTTTCATTCAACCAGCATGTCTAATTCATTCAATTGCACGTAGCACTCGTAGTTTTAATTGCAGTATTACCGCCTTGTATCTCCTCGCATTTCCAATAACGTCAAATGAGCTTGACGTTCTCAGCTACATAAGATGCAGGTACGTGCTGAATTGCAACAGAAATCTACGTTCTAATCACATAAACGGTTATACTAGGTAGGTAAGTACATTGTAACTACTTTAGTAAGTAGGTACAATGTAATATTGGGTGAGAATTACCCAGTGACACGAGTTTGCCGTAACGCATTTGTAGGTGTATCAAATGTCATAGATGAACATAATAATTACCTTAGGCACCTTAGAACGTCTTAATATCTTTTATACTTTTGGTCGAAACTTGGACTACCTACAGGTTACAACTCAAATCTATTCTTGAGTTGTAGCCTGTAGGTAGCTAAGTTTCTCATTCTTAATGATCTTATCAATTCGACCGATGTCAATGTATGTTGAAAACTCAGTGAAAATCTTTGTTTTTCTGATGATGCTTTTTATTGGCACGATTGAGGATTAAACGAAATTGACAATGAACGCAAATGTTCCCGTCGGTTACTGGCAATTGACGATTGCATTTTATTATTTTTGTACAGGGGAGGTTCAGCAAAACGAAAAAATAAATAATATTAAAAAAAAACAAAGAAACAGCTGAAAAACCTAAAAAAGTAAATTGGAAATTTTTTATTCAACTTTTTTTATACAACATTCAAGTTTTGTACATACATCTAGAACTATTTATTTTAATTCTCATAATTAAGATATTATATGCGTGTTGTATTAAAAATTACAGTACTTGTGCTTTATTTATGGTGTTCCAATTAAGTTGAGTTTGTACCTTACTGCAAGTTAGGTAGGTATATGTATAAAGATGGTAATTTTTTTATTAAACCGGATAATACTGTTTTTTTTAATACAAACAAATAGTACAGTAATTATGCTACGTACTAGTAACAGTACCTACGCATTTTCTTAAATGTAAATATATTCTGGACCTTCTTAATTATGATAAATTAACGTTTAATTTGATCAAATTATTTACGATTCAATGATATTTTATTTAAAAACGAAAAAATTCCCTTTATGTTTGTAATATGGGCGGTACGCAGCAAACGATGCTGGCTCTATATTGGTTTAACTTGACCCGTAAAAAAAAAAAAACTGTCGCGGCTATTTCCGTTATGGAGGGTAGAGGTAAGGAGAGTCATCTTATATGGGAGAAAAGTTGAAAAAGTGTCCAGTGTATGCGCTAAATAACAGTTCAAAAATCCTCCACAATGGCGCTGGTGGATGCACAGGGTATGGTATGAATGTAGCAATCGTAGATGAATTGAAGTATGCCGAGTTAAAAAATTTAATGTCATTATCGACTAAAGTAGTTAATTATTGAGAATTTCAACAACTTACGTTGTACAAAATATTGTGGTAAATATAACCTTACTTCTCCATACTTCCTTGTTTATTTTTCAAGCCTACTCTAACAATATTTATATTTGGCCCTTCTTTTAAGAGTTACCCTGATGCAAATGTGGCGCCATCCTAATTTAATACATTTTGACGACACTTTTTCATATACACAGATGACTCTCCTTACCTCTACCCTCCATAATTTCCGTAATTAATATTTTGTTAAGTGTGACTATATAACTAACTATAGGTGAGTAAGTATTCTTACTCTTTAGACACATTAACGTTTCATGATCTAAGCGTGGCTTGTGTTTGTTTTATTTGGTAAATACATTTTAAAAAATATTAAAAATATGGAAAGTGATAACTAAGAAACTTCGTTCCTATCTATGGTGTCCCACGACGCCGCACTTTTATTTATACTGGCAGCCCTACAAACTGAAAGTGAATGTGACAGCTGCCAAGTTATAATAATTCTGCCAAATGTTAATCTGTCAATGTCATTCAGTTCCGCTGTGCTATGGTTATGCTTTCGCCCACATAATTCCCGTTATAAAATAGAGAATTGGTAATTTTTCTAATAAAATATCTGCCGAAACATATAGAGGGATATTTTTTTCCATAATAAAATGTCTCACCAAACCGGAATTCAAGGTACTTACCAAATAATACGTATTCCTTAATGTTGCTATGTAACTTACAAATCGTTATTGTTTCATTCGTTATCTTATAAATAGATTTGATTTTATTAGATTTATGGCTTTATTTTATTATATGAGATTAACGTGCAATTTTCGTCGGTTGACTAGATATTCTAATATTAATAGTGACTATTAATAAAACAATCAATACTAAGTGCTTAGGTAAAGGTGTCAATAAATTGAAAGTTTAGTTAGCCAATATAAATTATGGTTATGAAGCGGAACGTTTATAGTTTCCGTAAACCTCATTCCTTTTACTAACACGGAAGTAAGGTTCTTACAATATTATGTCCATTAATTTAACAATTAAATTAAAAGATTGTGTGCAAACCTGCATGCTTTAGAGTTCTTCAAATTGTCTATCAATCGACACATAGACAGCTTGTGGAGCAATTTGTTTCATAATTTAAACAATCTTTGCAATAAATTTTAGTGTAGTTTGTTTTCAAAAGATAAAAAAACTACTTTAATAAAATAAATACAAACAAACAAAACAAAAATAAATTTGCAATATGCATATGTGTTTTTAAAAATTTTATTTACAATTTAATTTAAAAAGTAAAAAAAAGATTGTTTACATTATAAATTAAGTAAAAATAAACATAAAAATATAAAATGTTTCATGATATAAGATGATGGTGATAACTATATTCCTAATTGGTAAACTAAAGTTACAAGAGGTCCTAATGTGCTGTGGCTTAAAAAGAAGTTCCAATGCTAATGAAATTTCAATAGGGCTTTGAGAGCATGCTATACCAAAGTTAAAAAAAATAACAAAGATCATCTCTTTGATATTAGAGAATCTCTTTGAAATTGAGAAAATAAAAATTTATTTAAATAAGTAAATACACTAGGATAATATGCACATTGCCATCTAACCCGAAAGTATGCATAGCTTGTGATATTAAGATAATTGATGACTATTTTTATGATTTATATACAAAAAATATACTTATGCATAATATACTTTTCCAGTTGTGGAAATCTAACCCACAGCCTTGAACTGAGAAAGCAGCATTGCTGCCCACTGTGCCAATCTGCAATCTTGAAATATTACTTTGTCTAATATTGATTATTTTTAAATTTCAGCTAATGCAGACTTGAAAAAATATTTTAGTAAATGCAGGGATGGAAAACTCAGAGTTCTGAAAGTTAGCATAGAAAATGGTGAGTTTGGCAGAATTATTGTTTGTAACATATTATGAGTTGTGACTTATGAATTTCTTGATATAGAATATGTTATTTTATTGTATATTCCAGAACAATTAACATTAGCAAAACATTATCCTGTCAAAGGATCATTTGAAAATGACTTTGATAAGTACATCCCACAGCTTATTGTTGAAGATCTGCCTTGCTATATTCTGTATAGGTGAGCTTACATAAGTTTCTTCTTTAATTATTATTTAGAGTGTGGTGTGGCCTTATGGTTATGTTTATTGCATGTTCAACTATAGATCGCAAGGACCTAGGTTTTAGTCCCGCATATAGCCTAAAATGGGATTTTTTGTTATAAAATTCTCAGTACCAGCCCTGAATTAGGAAATTGACAGTGTCCAAGATACACCTTGGAGATCTTGTTGAGTCTCAGTTATTATCACTAACTTGAGATATTACAGCTGTATTGAAGGTCTATGCTCTTCTTGGTAGCAATGTTTAGTGCTATTTAAGGGCTAAGGATGACAAAAGGTTGCACATTCCTGCCAGTCACTCGATGGAGTAGTAGGTATAAGGTCCATCATCAAATGTTTTATTTCATTACTCGTGTTTGTGGGCAGGAACAATATTCATGACAATATTAGAACTTCATTTAGAGAGACAGATTTGTTTGTGTGATGCCAATAGGTTTATGTGTTTGTAATCAAAAATGGAATATGCTCTGATATTTTGATGACCTCCCAGGAGGCGCAGCGAGGAACTCTGTATTTAAATATAACTGCCATAATCCCTAACAGGTTAGCCTGCTACTATCATCACTTACCACCTGGTGAGATTGCAGTCAAGGGCTAACTTATAGTGTCATAAAAAAATATTGACAATTACTCTTATTGTAAGCCAAGTTTGGCATACCTTAACAATACCTGTATCACTGCCACTGTAAGCGTAATAATGCTGTTATACAAGTGTCCATGAATCTATAATTAGAATGACGGAAATCACTGTTAGTTTATTACTTCCAGAGTCGCTAGATGTCACATTTGGTGTTCACAATGGGGACAGAATTTAAGATGAAATTGATAAAGAATAAATTTTGTAATTACAGGTTTGACTCAACTAATTCCTTAGGATATGAATGGCTATTGCTAAGTTGGTCTCCAGACAATGCCCCTGTGAGACATAAAATGTTGTATGCCTCAACAAAAGCGACACTCAAGCAAGAATTTGGTTCAGCTCACATAAAAGATGAAATGCATGCTACTAGCAAGGTAATGTTATCATCTTAATCATCACCTTGTATACTAATGGACATCCACTATTGGACATAGTTATTTTGTAGAGAGTTTTAAATTCCATGGTCTTGTGCCGCTTGTGTCCAGTGGCTCTGTGCAACTCCTTTTATGTTTTCCATCTTACCTCTGGGACTGGCAAATGCTATGTGTACCTTTAAAGGTCACTATTCCAGCAACTTTGGGAGACTAACGTCCATTGCAACTTCATCTTAACAAGCATTGTAAAACGGACCATGTATTTAACTACACTTGGTTCCTTTATTAAAAAGTATGTTTGCATTTTATAACTATAATTTTAGTGGTATTTCCTCGCAAGTTACTGGAGTAAAATTATGCAAATAATATTTCTCCTTTAATTCGGTTAAAGATCCTTAAGAGTGTACCAAAACTGCATTTTATCCTACTAGATAACGCTAACAGTTGATATAGGTAGGTATTTATTAATTTCGGCATTGTTGGTACGAGGATGTGGCTTAAATGACAAAGACCTCAGGACGTGGTTCAGATTTCGCCCTGTTCTGATAATTTTACATGGATTTTAAATTACATATGTATTTGATTAAATACCCCAAAATTTGTGGCCTTACCTGGAAAGCGTACTTATAACTTGAGGCTGGCTAACTAACGGAGCAATAGGTATCACCAAATTGTTGATAAAAAACATCTATTCTTGTATTTCCAGGATGAAGTGTGTCTGAAAGGCTACAAAGCTCATGTTAGCGGTATAAATGCGCCAGCACCTCTCACTGACAGAGAAGAAGCCTTGAAAGAGTTGCAACAAAGTGGACAGGGTCCAAACTATGGCACGGATTCAAGGTACAATAAGGTGCTATGTTATAATAATTTTGTCATATGTCATGTTCAAAACATTTGAATTCTTTATCTAAACTGCGGGTGGATAACACCTAATTCCCGCCTCGTAAGTGGTAAAGTAATTCAAATAGAGAACAGTCAGATAAACCACTCATCTCTATTTTATGCTGTTGTTTTTCGATTGTCTCTTCAAGAGAGGCCATTGACCATACGATATTAATTTTTTTTTTAAAATACACAGATTGTCTATGAATAAAATGTGGGGCAGAAGTAGTTATTTGAATATTGTTTAATGAACTTTTCAGACAGTCAACTATGGGAGGTATAGCTTTTCCTATCACGGAATCAGCGAAACAGGGTATTATTGATCTCCAACGTGGTTCCTACAATTATCTACAATTTAAAATAGGTAATTATGCACAGGCGATTGTGTATGTACTTATGTAACTGATTTCGAAAATTCTACCTCTAATTTCCGTTTATTATATATTATTATTTTAATATTTTGTTTGAAAATCGCGTTTTCTTTTTTATTGTCGACTTTATAGTACACACACAATATAGACGTTAACTTTCCTAGATTTAGAAGAAGAGACAATATGTCTATCAAAGGCGGCAGTCATAAGTTTGACTGAGCTCCCGGCGCAAGTACCAAGTGACGCAGCGCGGTATCACTTGTATATATTCGAACATACGCACGAAGGTGACCATATGGAAAGTATTGGTAAGTAATTATTTTTTTTATTCCACTACAAGTTAGCCCTCAATTGCAATCTCAACAGAAGCGATGATGCAATCTAAGATGGTAGCAGGCTAACATGTTAGGGAGTATGGTAGTCATAACCCTAATCGGTTTCTACGCGATATCGCACCGGAACACTTAATCGCTTAGCGGCACGTCTTTGTCGGTAGGGTAGTAACTAGCTACGGCCACAGCCTCCCACCACACCAAAACTAGTCTCTATATAAAACTGCCTATATATACTATAAAGCTTATAAAATTTTCGACGACCTCCCTGGCGCAGCGGTGAACGGTTTGCGCGTGAGCGGCTATGGTTTTAAGTAGGAGGTCCCGGGTTCGATCCCCGGAAGGGGCTTTTACGGGATTCATAGTTTCTGAATTTTCTCGGGTTTGGTCTGGGGCTAGTTACCACCTTACAGACAAAGACGTGCTGCTAAGCGATGTTGCGCTTCGAAACCGATTAAGGTATGGGTTTCATATAACTGCCATACCTCTAACAGATAAGCCCGTTACCATCTTATAGTGCATCATGATTTACCGAGTATCAAGTCATCAAGAGAGAGCTAACTTCGGCAGGAATAAAAATTGACGATACCATAAAACATAAATCTAAAAAAAACCCAACCCACCGCTGTCCAGTACAGTAGTCCTGAAATTAAATATTAGGTGTTTCTTTCAGTTTTTATATATTCAATGCCCGGCTATAGCTGCAGTATAAAAGAAAGAATGATGTATTCAAGTTGCAAAGGACAATTCTTAGAAATAATTGAAAAAATTGGCGTCATCGTTGCGAAACGGGTGAGTGCAAAAGTATTAAACAATAGAGCTTCATAGATTTCGCATCTACCACGCTGGCAAAGTACTGGTACACTTCACAACACCGTTGAGAACTCTCAAGCATGCTGGTTTCCTCACGACATTTTCCTTCACCGGTAAAATAAGTGATATTTAAATTGCTTGCATAAAACCAATTAAATTAGCTGATGCTCTTTCGATCGAATAAGTAAACGTAGTAGGTAGAAAATCTCATACTTCACCCTCAAATCTCAGTCGTTCCGTTTGTTAACCTAAAAACTATCACCTTACTTTGTTAAAAGGCATGACCAGTGCCTCCTCTCCGATACAAAAAATTAAGTGCTAAGGTTACAGCTTTTACATTTCGATTTAAAAATTAAGACCTTATTTTAATGGATTTATTATTCCAAACAACCCTAAGATTAAAATGTGCCAAGAGAAGAATATGTTTATTGATTCCGCTTTCCCTTATCATGCACATTGAGTTTCTTATTTATTGTTCAATTTATTTATGCTTTATTTTTAATACATAGAAATGTGGCGTGTGAAAATAATTCTTTAATTTAATAGCGTAGCGCCATCTTGTGACGAAATGCAGAAAATTACAACGACTAGCGCCATTATACAAGAGTAGAGTGAAAATTTTCTATTGCAAAATTATGCCTGTGCAAATAATTTTTTCCAAGCAACGCGACGGTTCGCATAGATGGCATGTCGAATAGTAGAACATCATTGTTTAGACTTTATAAACAAAATGGCAAGCGCCATCTATGTACAAAGACATTTTGAAATGATCCTTTGACAGAATAATGGTTTGCTTATGTTAATTGTTCTGAAAAAATATAATAAAATAAATAGCTTAAAATCCAGGAATTAATAAGTAACAATATGCTACACACAATAAAATAAGATATCATTACACATGATTATTGCCAGTTAAAAATGGGAAAAAATTCATCCAACACTTTACAAAACATTCTACTGATTCTAATAAGAATCTACGGAATATATTCTGCTATAACAGGCAGTGATAAAAATTAATGGGTAATAATTAATTTAATTAATACATGAAACGTGTTTTACTTGTTTATATAATAGTTAGGGTAAAAACTATTATCATCGAAACACTGTTTCCACTCCCTCGTAGGTAAAAGGGACTTTCCATTCTTTTAATATATAATTTTTCACTTTGCAGTTAGAAATAGATGACGGCAAGGAATTAACGGAGGAGTATTTATACGACGAGATCCATCCCAAGAGAAACCTTCATCGCCCTGCGTTCGCCAAACCCAAGGGCCCTCCGAACAGAGGTGCGAAAAGAATTACGAAGGCACAATCAACTCAGTAATTTCTTCAGTGAAATAGCTTTTATTATATTAAGAATACTAATATTACCGTAGCTTTTTTCTTCCTTAATTCGTTTCTTAGGCCATCGTCTGAATTCAAGATTGAGGATACCACTAGCATGGCTAGTATAGTCTGGAGACCAAAAAATTATCCCCAAATTATAGCCACCTGCCAAAAAACGTTTAAATAGTACACATATATTATTTGAATATTATTTTCACCCATTCCCATGTTTGAAAAGTGGCAAAAACTGTGGGAGAAGATAAAAATGTTGTCCTTTCTCTGTGGAAAAAATGTCTCCTGCCCATACTAGCTGTACTGCGGGTCAAACGTCTGTAAGGCTTGCTCTGCACACTTGTTCGATTATTTAAATGTTATCAGATTTTAAGCAACTTAAGGAAACTACGCACGCTGTTTCTTAAAATTCCGGACTAAGTATATAGTTGAAATAGTGTATGTTTATTGCCGCTATAGCAAAACAAGTAATAAAAAAAATAGAAATAAACTCGATAAGGGAAGTATTCATTTCAGTTTATTGGTCGATCTTAATAATTTTAATACTTGTTACAGCAATATTTCATATTGGAATTGGTTTGGAACCCTTCCTATGCAACACCAATTTGATCTTTGCCAAGTCATTTAAGGTCTAAAATAAAGTATTTCATAATTCGAACAAATGTGTGAACAGTTTTATGGATACTCTTATACTTATATTTTGTTCTGCTGTCTTTAGAAAAGTGTTGAAATACATGTTTAAGTATTCTTTTCAGTATTTGCAATGGTATACTTAGTACGAGTTTACACATCTCGAAAACGTTGTAAGCTTTCGCAAAACTCGACAATGAATTGTCTTCAGAAGATTAACAAAGCATTTAATAAAAAAGAATAACTAAGACTAAAATAGAAGAAATTATGTCTTGTGAGTCGGTGTGAAAATTTTGTGGACACCATTGTTTTAGGCCAACTAAACTTAAAACTCGCTAGGATTCTTTGTAGATCGAATAGTTAAAAACTTTTAAGATAGGTGTATTTCATATTGAACTTTTGCGTTGTATAATGGAACTTTCGTGAGGACTACCGACGTTTTCGGAATGGGACTTCGTGTTATTAGCTACCGAGTTCTAACAACACTCAAATAATAGAAATAATGCTTCCTTGAGATTTCACGAAAAATAATATTTTTTCTAAAAATACTTAATTGTAAAATTCACTAGTTAAAACCTCACCAAAACTATATTAGAAATGATCACTGTTATAGTAGAAGTTGACCAATCTTTAATGTTGAATGAAATAGAGCAATAAAATTAATTGCAAACCAGTATTAAACCAGTTATCAATAAGTTAGGCTTATTATTAATAATAATAATTAATGTGCAATAAATAGAAAAGTCTTATAATCATCATATTATATGAAATGGACGGAGTAATAATTATTTAAAAAAAAAAACTTTCATTAATAAGTGATAATGTGTTCATTATAGATTATCGTATGACGAAACGATTTTATTATTTTTAATGTATTTGTATTCCTAATTTAAATCATTGTTTATGTTATACTAGCAATAGCACTGTAAAAGTAGCTGTGCTTCTTCAGAAATCTTAAAAAAATGAATCCATTAAAAAAATGTTTACATTTATGTTTGTCAACTAAATTGAATGCAGAACCTAAATGAATTTCCAAACAATTTATAAACTTTGCAGCCGTTCAAATTTTTAAATGTACGGTAGGGTGTGTGTGGATATATATTAACTTAATCTTTTAACCTGTTTTAACTTAGATATCTGCCTGTTTTTTATTGAATATTAATATTATTATCTTGCCAATGTAAATAAAATCCGTAAACTAGTATCCAAGATCTATCTGGTTTCAGAAATATTTTTATATCATAATAATAAGTGTAAATTGTCTTTTTTTACAGTTGATTTTTTAAAAATTCGTCTATTGTTTAGCTATTTTAATTAATAAGAAATTGTGAAAAGTAAAGAGAGCGTCCTTTAGGCCACCGAACCGAATCTGATTAATCATGACGCCATATAATTACTGTGTAAATTACACTGCCCGTGTTACCTATAAAAAGGTTCTCGCAAAATAATTGGTCAAAACTGAACATGAGGCGTGCACGGAAACGCTTCTCATCTTAAACTTCTGCAGCATTGTCGATGCGAGAATGTAGATATAAATGCATTGTGTTACGCTAGTAGGCTTTTTATATAACTATTACTTACTTAAAAATATTTTAACCGTCGGGTTCTTTTGCAAGAACTGCAGTTTTTAATTAATATTTTCACTTCAGTGTCGTCATATTACGATACGGTTTAACTTTTTGCAAACTGTGGCAATAAAGCGTAGCAGTAGTTAACACTCACTTCAGCTCGTGTCACCATATATATCCGCACGTTAACCGCACAATTTTGCTTCTTCAAAAATCTAAAAAAATTCTGCTTCAATTTTTCGCACTGAGCTAGTGAATTGGAATCTTCTAGGCAAGAGCTCTCATAAGCTAGAACCATTTGGCTGCGTCAAATTGTTTGCAGCCAAGCGCTAGTCCATATATTTAAACAAAGCAAGCTTTATGTAAGGAGTCGCGACGTGCCGACCGCATTCGCTCGCCCATCGTTAATATATCAGAGTCCAATTCGATTCGGTGGTCTAATATGCGTCAAGCTTAATAAATTGAGATGCACAAAATAGCGTTTGTTCAAATTATACCTATACGTACATTCATTATATTTTTGTAATCAGTCATATCCTTTTTCTAGTGATATAATTAAATGCTTTTGATATTTATTTTTGTCTTTTATTCTAATTAACACACACCAATTTTACGCGCAAGATATCTGTTTTTGAGCCATTTCGGTTTTTATTTCCATAGAAATGAAACCTGCCGAAAAATAAGTTCTTTTTTACTATTCTAATTCCACAAGTTAGCTGTTGACTAAAATTTCTTCTAGTGGTAAGTAATAATGCAGTCTAAGATGGCAGCCGGCTTACCTATTAGGAGTATGTATGCCAGCTATATTAAACCTATACCGTTACAGTTTCTATGCGATATTGTACAAATTATGAAAGGGTTTAGTGAGTCTGTAACATCGTATCCATTATTGCAGTGTTCATTAAGTTAATAATAATTGTAATTTAGATTACACTAAAGTTAGTATAGCCATCCTTATCGACAGGCAAAAGTAAGAAAAGGACCACCACTAAATTTAGTATTTCATCGGAAGATTTTGGATCACTTTCATAATTTATTTCGGGCGTTAGTCACGGTTAAACATCAGGCAATGGCATAGGCAAAGTTAGAATTTAAATAATACTCACAATTAACATTCTTAAAATAAAAATCTTTAGATATAATTCATTGGATTTATTATAACTAAACCTAGATCGCACTTTCTTAACGCTAGTAAGAATAAATAAAAACTAAAATAACAATTTTTTTACAAATTTCACGATAACAATCCCAGACTAAAAGAAATTAAAATAGGTCGATGTAAAACCGGTTATAGAGTTGCTGTTTACTGCCGTACCCACATGATTGTTTCCTCATGAGATTTTCTAAAAGACCTGACCAGAGAACAATAAAAAAATAAAAATTCCCAAATTGCCGGGGATCTAACCTGGTAACGCATGCATATAAGTGTTTGTGGCTATATTTCTGGTACATAAAAAAAACACAAAAACGTATTGAGATGACATAAATGTTTCGGAATTGCAGCAGTAAACATCTAATTGGCAGTTATATCAAATTGAATATAAACTGCCTTTTGACTGCTATTGGCAATTGGCTTGCAGAGCAAATGCAGTCCAGTATAATATCACGCTTATAAGTGGCTTACAAGTGGTAGGAAGTGGTGGTAATCGCTTCTACCTTTTTCATTTAGTCTGTGAACGATATCAACAGATTCTGCTAAGTCAACTGTTCAATATTCTGTACGCCTTTCTCTTCGACAATCTGGTCGTGGTGCCTTGTTAGATTATCGTGCTTTTCCGTCGATGACTTATCGATGGCTTGATTTAATTGTTCTTGCCTGTAACAAAATGAAACATAATAAAACCGGGAACACGCATACGCCACGGTCTCGACCTTTTATTATTCAACATCGATAGAAATAAATTACCGACACCCGAAGTAACGTATTTCTGGGTATACTAAATTAAAACCGAAATTTAATTTGACTCAACACGTGTCGCGTCGCTTTAGGCGGCTTAGTCAAATTTTAAATTGGAAAAATTTTGTACAGGCAGATCTTAATAATATATTGGGTGACATTCATATTTTGTCGTTACTGACGACCAAATATTTAAATTAAAAATGAAAAAATTACGGCTACAATTAGAAGCATGCTAATAAAATTATAAATGTATTCGTCTAAATATTATTTCAGCAATTAAAAACGTTTACCCCTAATCGGTTTTTACCTCGTAGAAACCGATTGGGGTAAACGTTTTATATAACTGCCATAACAGGTTAGCCCACTACCATCTGCTGCCTGCTGCTGACTGCATTATAAATTATCACAAGTGAGATTGCAACCAAAGCCTAAATTTTATTGGAATAAAAAACCATCAAAGCTTTCCACCTTTGGCTACATCTACACTTTCCATCCGATGAGATTGTGGTTAAACGCTAGTCTTAACTTTTTTTTTTATTCCACTACAAGTAAGCCCTTGACTGTAATCTCACCTGGTGGTATGTGATGATTCAGTCTAACATGGTAGCAGGCTAACCTGTGAGGGAGTATGGTAGTCAAACTAATCCCTAATCGGTTTCTACGCGACATCGCACCGGAACACTAAATCGCTTAGCGGCACGTCTTTGTCGGTAGGGTGGTAACTAACCACGGCCAAAGCCCCCAGCAGTTACTTAGGCTTCAACAGTTACTTACCTCATTTGTCTTATCTTATACATAGTGTTTCTAACATCTTTCATAGTCACACCAGTCATTTTTATAATGCTTATTATAAGTATTCCACCAACGGCACTCAGCACTCCACCTGAAAAACATAAAAGTTTATTATTTAAGTGGGCTTTAATTATTTATTTACATAAAGACGGAATAGTTGTGCATTGTTTTGTGTTGTGGGCTGTGTGGTGACGGTGACATCAGAATACAATTGTCACCACATCTAATCTCCCCTCGTACGAGACGACTAAGAGAATATAATGGAGAATGGAAACGTCGCCAAGATATCTGTCTGTCGAAAGTGTCTCGAAAGGCTTTCTCTAGTATCACTACAGTGGACTGTTATATATATTTTTTTTAAATGTATTTTTCATGTATTTATTTTTAGTTTGTTTTTTTTTCAACCTAAACGGTTTGGCCACACCCTCACTAGTTTTTCACGCACGTCCGAAGGTTGGCTGGTAGAAAATGCTTCAGCGTTAAATCCGCCTTTTGTAAACTGTTTTTCCGGTTGCGATATAAAATAAATAAGGTGTTGTGGCAATCTTCAACTGAGAGCATCGATCAAATGGCCAGAGCGTTAAACTGTGCGTTTTTATTCCGACGTTATATCACGTTTAAAAATAAGAAGTATACACTCCAGAAGCGGTGGTAGCCCAGTGGGTAAAACTTCGCATGCCCCTCTTAACTCTTCTAAGTTATGTGCGTTTTAAGCTATCAAAATATCACTTGCTTCAACAATGAAGGAAAACACACCGAGGAAGCCTGAATTTCTGAGAGTCCTTCATTAAAAAAATTAGTTAGGATTTAAATAGTAACATAATCATTTTGTTACTAAAAATCTATTTTTTTTATTATTAATAAAATAAATATTATTCTACCTACTATAAAGTTTGATAGATAGATAAATTTTTCCATGGCGGCTAACTTTTGTTTCATCATTATTTTGTTGTACTGAGTTCTATCACCAAATAATATGTACTTAGTATAAACACTAAGGGGTAGTTAATTCGAAAATACAGACAGATACGCAAATTTATTTGTACATCTTACCTACAGTTGCTCCGACTAACATAGCAGCAGGGCCTAATGTTGCTTTGTATATCGCCCCAGTCAATGATCCTGCTATAATATAATCGGATAGTGTGCTTTCATCTCGGTAAACTGACATTGTTGTAGTGAATAAACTGAAAAAAGAAAACAGAAGTTTTGGTGTATATTTAGCATTGAATAATAATGTACTAAACTGTTAAAGCTCCAAATATAATTGTTCAGCAGCGCTTCCAACCAGGTCCAATCTTATTTTCCAACTAGGATATCATTGAAATATATAATCAAAATTTAATTCGTCGAGTATGAGACGTTAGGTGACAAACACACGTACAGAAGAATTACATATTATAAAATAAGTATATATAACCCTTCTTTATTATTACCAATAGAAACATGTCAGATAGATGGCGCTTTACGAGTATGGTACTGCATTTATGGTAATATGGCGATAGATGGCGCTCTAACCCATTAGAGCAATTTTAACTCGCGCTATGTAGATTTTTAACATTACGACCAAACTAATACTAGATATAATGCTAAAGTTTAGGCGTTACGCTATTCTTAAATAACTATACATCTTCTATATAATAAACATGAAATGCTGTTCGTTAGTCTCACGAAATCTCGAGAATGGCTGGACAGTTTTACGTCTTAAATATTCGTGGAAATCCTGGGTTTAGACGACAAGAAAAATTCCAAAACGCAGCAATAGGTAATTCTTCTAGACGTGTGTTTGTTACCCAATTCCTCTTAAGCTTGGCACTGATGATACATCCAAATAGACCATTAAGTGAGGGGTATGTTGCTGTCCGCCGAGTAGTTCTATTCGCTATCTCAAATTATATGCATCAGATATATTTACGCAAATTTTTGGTAGAACTAAACTTAAACTACAGCCTAGTTTGTATTGACGTCTTAATGAAAGGCTACTGAAATCAAAATGTATTGTATTGTATTGATGGTATAAATTACTATATCTTAGGTAAGATATGCTATTACTGTTGGGACTGGCTTAAATATGCAAATGCATATGTTAGTTGTACTTATAGGTGATATATTTGAATATAAATAAGGATTTTTAAACTATCCACATTGGCTGGGCATGAGCCTACTCATTTAGGAGAGTATTATTTATTTATTGGGTCTACCAGCAATTTTACATAATCGATGTTATTCAAAATTCAAAAAATTTAATATTAATATTAAACACAAGGTATGCAAAACCATTTTAAGGAATACACTACATGCTAATTTTGCTTATTAACTAATAATTCTTAAAGTGACTCAAAAAAGAAATAAACAATAACAACAAACGGTAATGACTACTATCGGGTGTTATGTATTATAATGACTAACAGCTACAAATGTTTTCAGCTCGGAGGAAAGATAAAGACATTTTAAAGATGTATTTAAACTTAAAAATATGAATATAGAGTATTGTTATACCTAAACATTCCTGTGAAAGCTCCTAACCTCCATCCCCAATGATAAGCACCCTTTGCAAAAGCCACTGTTACATAGTCTTGCAATTTTTTCTGTAAAGTAAAATACCTTTTTACACTGTACACCTACAGGAATTCATGTCTGATTGAATTTGTATTTGTGTAAATAAAATACTCCTAGCATACAATGTGTAAAAGATTTACAAAATAATATTGAAGGATGCATAAGGAATCACCCTGTTAAGATATTAAATCAAAAGAAGCATTATATTTTTCGATACAAACGAATTCAAAACATTTTAAGTGTTCACATAGGACAACCCTATTGAAGATACAAGACCGAGACACGTAGAGTACCCACAATACACAATGCGTAAAAGTGAGTCACATTATTTTAATTTTGCATGTGATGTAAAATTATCTGTATCTGATTTGTTTCAGTAAAAACTATGGCAGTAGTTTACTCAAAACTATTAGGTTCTCAGTTTCACAGATAAGTTTCAGAGACAGTACATAATGTACCTCTAAATCTTGTGAAGTATTATTTCAGTTAAAATATTACACATCGTACGATTTTTTAAATTCAAGCACAACACTGGAAATCAGTTTGTAAAACCTTACAAAAGTAAAAAAAAATCATTTTCATGCAAGGTCTTAAATCAGTCTTGTAAAATGTTTTCAGGAATTGTAAAAACAAACTGATGAATTCATTGTAGAAACACAGATGATAATTATTATAGATAAGTGAAGATTTACCCTAGCTTGTACTGTTGAGGTATAAATGATAATTATTAATGATTTGTATAGATAAGTGAAGATTTACCCTAGCTTGTACTGTTGAGGTATAAATGATAATTATTAATGATTTGTATAGATAAGTGAAGATTTACCCTAGCTTGTACTGTTGAGGTATAAATGATAATTATTAATGATTTGTATAGATAAGTGAAGATTTACCCTAGCTTGTACTGTTGAGGTATAAATGATAATTATTAATGATTTGTATAGATAAGTGAAGATTTACCCTAGCTTGTACTGTTGAGGTATAAATGATAATTATTAATGATTTGTATAGATAAGTGAAGATTTACCCTAGCTTGTACTGTTGAGGTATAAATGATAATTATTAATGATATGTATAGATAAGTGAAGATTTACCCTAGCTTGTACTGTTGAGGTATAAATGATAATTATTAATGATTTGTATAGATAAGTGAAGATTTACCCTAGCTTGTACTGTTGAGGTATAAATTGTAGCTTGATTGTTTTCAATGAAGTACAAATAAGCTTCCCTCGATTTGACGAAGCCTCCTAGGACTGCACCAATGAACATGCCAGTCAGAGAAGCTTGTACTACATTGTGCAATTCAACAGAATTTTCATCTTGCTCACTGAAATACAGAGAAGAAAAATTATTAAAAGTTTGACTTACACATACGTCCACAGGCTTAGGAAATATGTACTATAGCAAACATCTTCTCTAAAATACTAAATGGCAGATAGCAGACGAATAAGCTTTGCTAAATTCTCTGGGTACTGGGGTTTTGCCTTCAATCAATAACATACTAGAAATGCAGTCTATACAAAAGCTAGCAAGAACTAAAACTTTTTTTTACCGATGGTTATCTGTTGAGTGTTAATAATATTGAAAATAACATGAAGTATTTAAGTCTTTGCCTAAAATAAGTTAGTTGCATTTTTTCATAGAAAACATAGAAAACTAACAACTACAACTCTCAATTTGTGTGTGGTGGATAATTTTTCAAATATTTGTTGACGACTGACAGCACAACTATTGTGTCTACTGATTGAAGGATTTTCTAATAAAAAACTTTGGAATAAAAAAATAGTTAGAGCACTCATGCATCAGAGAACACTTTGAGCTGTTGGTTAATAGCATGATGATGGAGGGAAAACAATGATTGTATGGAACACTAGCTAATGCACAGAACTGTTTTGACATGGAATTTTTAAACATTGCTATCAAAGTTAGATATTTACACAGAAAATAAGAACTTGCAGCAATATATGGCATGTTGGACAGTATAATCATGAAATTAATGACATCTTTGGGGAGCTAAACACTGTCCAGCACATTAACATCTTAAGACAGCAGTGGGCTAGAAATTTTGTAATGCATGGAAAAATGTTGCCAACTGATAATAACTGATATGACTGCTTGCCCATAACATTATGGATGGAGATCAATCAAGAGGTCAAAATTGCACTGAATATATAGCATAGGCGGAGAAGCACAAGCCATTTGCAACCAACACTGACAGACATTGGCACAAAATAATGCCCGGGATGATGATATATTTGCAACAAATTCTAAGGCTAAGAGCAGGTAACTTACTTCCTATAATACATAGCTTTGACTCTTTCCCATCCTGTCTTTGGAAGTGGAGAATTAGGAATATTCAATTCATCATAATCATTTTCATTACGGCTTCCTAAGATTGGTAGTATCACGCTAGGAGACAGTCTGCCAAACGTCTCTAGCATTAATTTCTGATTGAATAGTCGACTAAACATTTTAAAGGAAATGATTATATTGCAACTATAAATCAATTAACTCCTTTTTAATAACATTTTACAAAACGAACTAAAATGTTAGAAACTTGTACAGTGTAAACTGAATTATCTTCTTTTAAAAGAGCATTTTTAAATTCTAATTTCTAATTTATAATGAACTTTGTACAATTTCTTCTTCTTCTTTTCGGGTGTAACTTGACAGTGACAGTTGACAATTTTATTTTTCTTAATTCTTTCCTTGAGAGAAAAGGCAAAAGTGTATCACCGTGCATCCATGTCTTCATTGATTAATATTCATATCTTATTTGTGCAGCGTGCACCGTGCAGCCATGTCTTCATTGATTAATATTCATATCTTGTGCGTGGGGTAATCAAATCTTAAAAATATCTGATCATTTTGTCAATGAATAGAAAAAAGGCGAAAACCTTCAAAGCGAAAAGGCGCGCCTTCCAAATCCCATAAATTTTCTATCACAAGCAACTTCATACATCCAATAACGATTTCCCGTGTTACTATTGTTACCTCTCCCTTTCGCAGCCTCTGTGAACACCGAAGGCTCACACTCGGCTGTCGGCCGTTTACCTTCCACGTTCCTTTCGACTCCCTCCCACCAGAATAACAAAATAAAATCAAAACTAGACGTATAACACTATTCTAAAACGACAGAGATGACGTTAAAAAAAAGCGCTCCCTCGCCTCTACAATTCCCACCCTTCTAACAGTTGACACAGCCAACTTGACCATTGTTCTTCAGTGCTGCATAAAATAGTTTTATTTATTGTATTATATATTATATTACTATAATATTATTATTTACTTACTAGAAATTTGAACAATAAATTACAATCATGCACTTAACTTTTTTGTTTTTATAGATTAGGTACTAGTGTGTAATTTGAATTATTTATGTATTTCATACTAATTGGGGATGTTATACGTAATATATTTATATAGATATTTATGTTATATATTTTATTTGTATTTATATGTAATATATTTATATATATATATATATATATATATATATTATAGTTATATTTATATACATATATATTTTTTATTTATATTTATACAGGATGTTTGGTGCATCGTGTGCCAAATCGAATCTGATGATTGGAGGGGTCTTTGGCTATCTCTTCAGCCCTCGTAAAAAAATCTTGCTCAAACGGTTTTTTTTATACTGATTTTAAATTGTTTTTTTAAAAATTGTAAAAATTCTACATTTAAATTTTAATAAAAAATAAAGTTGTTAAGTATTAATTAATTTTCTTTTTAATCTTTAATTTGTAACGTTTTACGCTTCTTTTGAAACTAGAATTACACGCCAGCAACATCTAGTTTTTGTTTTACAGCCCCGCAAAGTTTTTTTTACGTAAAAAAATAAGCTTGAACGTCAACTTTCGGTTTTAATAAAAAAAAAACTAAAAGTGATCATGTTCTTCCAATTTTTTTAAAACATCTCTGGACTGTCCCCTTTCTAATGGTGTGCAATATGCCATGAAAAGTAATTAGTAACATCACTAATTTTCAAATTTTCTATACGGCTTCGGACTACAACTGTAACAATACGTCAAAGATGTCGGGCCTGCATTCGAAACAGGGGTGAACAATTTGAGCAGAATTTGTAAAAATTATGAAATAAATGTTTCAAATGCAATGTATTATTTTTATTTCAAGTAAAACCTACGAAATTTAAAAATTTTACCTGCTTGTGAGTGTTATTTACGCAAACCCTTGTTTTTCTTTCACCTGTTGAATATTAGAAAATTGCGACCAAGTTTAGAAAATTTGAAAATTAGTGATGTTACTAATTACTTTTCATGGCATATTGCACACCATTAGAAAGGGGACAGTCCAGAGATGTTTTAAAAAAATTGGAAGAACATGATCACTTTTAGTTTTTTTTTTATTAAAACCGAAAGTTGACGTTCAAGCTTATTTTTTTACGTAAAAAAAACTTTGCGGGGCTGTAAAACAAAAACTAGATGTTGCTGGCGTGTAATTCTAGTTTCAAAAGAAGCGTAAAACGTTACAAATTAAAGATTAAAAAGAAAATTAATTAATACTTAACAACTTTATTTTTTATTAAAATTTAAATGTAGAATTTTTACAATTTTTAAAAAAACAATTTAAAATCAGTATAAAAAAAACCGTTTGAGCAAGATTTTTTTACGAGGGCTGAAGAGATAGCCAAAGACCCCTCCAATCATCAGATTCGATTTGGCACACGATGCACCAAACATCCTGTATATTTGTATAATTTTTAAATCTTATTAAAACATAGAAAAAGAGGTAGGTGGTGCAATCCACCTACCTCTTTTTCTATGTTTTTTCCTTTTACGCCATTGGTTGCCTGGAAGAAATCGCTATGTAGCGATAAGGCCACCAAATTGTACTCTCTTGATTTGTATTTATATCTTTGTAACTACTTTTTGTTTCTTTGGTGTACAATAAAAGTGTATTCATTCATTCATTCATTCATACTAGTGTTTCCCTGCTGGGTTTATTACGGTGTTTTAAGAATTGCGTGGGAACCGTTTGTTTTACTAGGAGAAAATCCTCTGATACTCTCCATCCCCTCAAATAACTCTATGTCGAAAATCAAATTGATTGGTTCCTTAATTAGGACGTAAAAAAGACAAACCAACAAACAAACACACTTTCTTATTTTTATTATTAGTAATGATTTTATAATAAAACTTTTACATATGAGCCCAGCCTGTGAAATAGCCTCGGCGCTGCAGTCAGGTTAAAAAAAAACCTACTTATACTTGTACTATGGAGGGTAGAGGTAAGGAGAGTCATCTGTGTATATGAAAAAGTGTCGTCAAAATGTATTAAATTAGGATGGCGCCACATTTGCATCAGGGTAACTCTTAAAAGAAGCGCCAAATATAAATATTGTTAGAGTAGGCTTGAAAAATAAACAAGGAAGTATGGAGATACAAGGAAGTAAGGTTATATTTACCAAAATATTTTGTACAACGTAAGTTGTTGAAATTCTCAATAATTGACTACTTTAGTCGATAATGACATTAAATTTTTTAACTCGGCATACTTCAATTCATCTACGATTGCTACATTCATACCATACCCTGTGCATCCACCAGCGCCATTGTGGAGGATTTTTGAACTGTTATTTAGCGCACACTGGACACTTTTTCAACTTTTCTCCCATATAAGATGACTCTCCTTACCTCTACCCTCCATAACTTGTACTTAGTGATTTTAGTAACATATTAAATAAATGGTTAAGAGCTCTTTGTAATTACCAACGACCCTCGATGTCAGATTAAATATTTTCGCACCTAAGTAACTACCTATTTTGTCAATACTCAGCACTTACAGGACTTGTACCAGAACCGAGCTAAACAATACCTAGCAACCTAGGTAACAATAAACAAAGAGGAAATATAATATGTCAATTATTAGGCAATCATTAAAGATAGCACAGATTTATAAAACAATAACTGACACTATCTAATAAAAGATTACGCCATGAAACATTAGTATAGAGTCTCTCAATGAGACGTTCAAAAATTAACGGTACGAATACCGCAGGCAACAGCATTTAAAAAGTTTTAAAATGCGAAAGTGTGTACAGATACGAATTCCTCGCAGGGATATCAATGTTTCTGAATAACAAAACGCTAGCGCGACGTAAACAAAGTGTGACACCGAACAGCGCCATCTAGTGTGCTACTTTAAAAGATAGAGATTTCATGTTCTTGTACGACTTGAAAAAATAATATTACCTTTGAGTGGTAAAATAAGGGATGAAAGTTTTTTTATTACTTAGTCCTGAAATTCAGAAAATAGTTTATTTTAAAGTAGGTATATAATATATCAATTAAGAAAATATTTTATTTACAGGGGTAAAACAGGGGTGGGAAGTTAGAGACCCCAAAGTCGCGTATAGGTTAGTATTCATAAATAAACGATAACTCGCTCGCGACCGCGTTTGTTATTTTTTTAGACCATCTTGTAGGAACAGTATATTTGGGAGCTGTGTGGCATTTAATTGAGGTGTAGTTAAAAATCACTTTTTGTGATCTTCAAAATTTTTCTACTTTTTACATTATTGCAATTTTCTTGAGGATCTCATTTTTTTTAAAGAAATTATAACCTATGTTATACTTCGTGATAACTTAGCTTTATTTTGTCGAAGAAATGGTTTAAATTGGTCCAATAATTTATAATTTAGGAGCCTATTGTCCTCTTCTTTTTTTTTTAAGCGGTATTCCTCCCAGGTATATCAATGTTTCTGGATAACACATCGCTAGCGCGATGTCAACTAGATGTGACACAGAACAGCGCCATTTAGTGCGCTACTTTAAAAGTACCTAACAGAGTTCTCGTTCGTGTACAACTTGAAAGAATAATACACACATATTATATATTGTAATTTATATATTGTATACAATACCTATTATCGTTTAAATTATATTTACAAATGCGTGGAGTTTTAAAACACCTAGAACCCGTTTGCAGCGCCAACTACCAAGCCCAATTGTACTTGCAGCAAACATCAGAAAAAAAATACCTAGAACTAAACTAAAAGTAAAATAATAGTTCTTTAATTGAAACCCGACACAATAGCCAATAATAAGTACCTTCCTACCTAAGTAGAAATAGCTTTAATGTCATCTAATAAAGATATTATGTTTAGCAAAAAAGGGGTCGGTCCGATGGCCACGGTAATGGCATTGAATAAACGGTGGCATTTTAACATTGCCAATTTATCATCATCATATTATCAACTGATTAACGACCACTGCTGGACATAGATCATATTCTTTTATAGAGAGTATCATAGTCCAGGTGCTTAAACCACTTGTTTCAAGCCGCTTTCAGCGACTCGTTTCATGACCTCTGACCAACGCGTTGGAGGTCGACCAACGCTGCATTTACCGGTGCACTTACTGGTCGCCATTCCAGCATCTAGCAACCCCAAAGATATCAGTTCTCTGTGCCATGTAACACTTTAGCTTTGCTGTTGAGAAACAATGTTCTTTGAGCGTGGTATTAAGGTCTCCCGGACTATTTACCATTATAATTACATCATCGTCAAACTAAGTTGATGTATTGATGCCAATCCAATCCAGAGCACTGCCAATTATTATGACTCTGTCTGCGTTTAAGTTTACTGGATTTTTGTCTGGTAAGAGGCTTCGGCTGTGGCACAGATTCTGTATGTTATTAAATGATTTAATGATGAGGTTCAGTTCAGTAAGAATAAAAGTCCTCACGCATGCTCATGCATTCTTTGACTGTAATTCACGAAGCGCTCGACCTTATCGCGAGCATACAATTTTCTACTTTAGGTCTTTGTTATACGGTCTTAATATCAAAAGAGCTCTATTTATAGGCGTATTAATGCCGCGCGATTGTGCGTTCCTATCGAAAAGTAGGTGCGTTAAGGAGCACGCATACTAACGGAATGACATAACTGCGCCATATCTTTTGCCTGCGCTCGCTTTGATGATCTCGTCTCCTCTCGGAGATTTCTCGTCGTGATAATTAATTTTCGACTTTATTTCAATACTATTAATGTCAATAATAGTTTGACAGAAGCTAATGTTATCCGCTGCGCCTCACCAGATGTGTGGCAGACGTAGACGTTTGATAATTTAGATTTGGCCTTATTTCAGTAATAAGAAAAACGCTTAACCGAAATCATTTGTAACGCTGTTTGAATACTAATAAATAAATAAATAATCTGAGACCAAGTAACCAAGTAACCAAGGGACTGAAGAATAAATGACGGAAACCTTATTGAGTCATTATACCTAACTATAATCTTTTAATGATATCATCATGCATTCTTATCATAATCGGCCTCACTAATATGATAAAACTAATAAGGTAAGTCTTTAGAAATACAGGAGTTGGCTACAATAATAGAATTTATTATTTTCAACTATATTTTATTATAAAATGACAAAGAATAAATCTAGAGTTTAATAGTGTAGTCACTTAGTTGTTAAAATAGTGTATATATTTATATATTTCACATAAACTGTACGGTTTACAGTGTAGCCGTCAAAAGTTGCCTGATGGCGTTTACACAAAATCAATTTACACAAACAATCATCAAAATACATCTTTTGGATAACTTGAGCTTGTTAAAGCTTGCTTAAGTAAATCATAATATAGGTAATTTGATCTTCTATTTAGATTAGTGGAAATTAAAAATATTTATCTGATAGATCCCTGTTATTTTTCCCAATGATTGGTCTTTGGCATATTGTTTTAAATTAGTATTAATTAATTAGTCTAAAGTTTTGACATTTTAAAATTGTATTTAACTACATTCAAAGGAAAAATTAGGAGGATGTGCTCAAGACAAAAACCAGGAGACAAATATATCGTTACAAGAAACGATTTATACATCTAATAAACTATTTTAATTTTACACACAACCCTTTAATTTGCACACCATTAATATATATTTTTTTTAATTCAACATAAATCGCTAGACGCAAAAACCAAGACGGGTACAAGGTACATATTATTACAAGTAGTTAGCCACTACGAAGAGTATTTTTCTGTAGGCAGTTTACTAGAGCGACTACTGAAATAAGGTTAGGATATTCATCTAGTTAATCTAAAGTATTGATTATTTTAATCTGTAATAGTTCTATAATTTTATTTTTATTAATTTATTATTTATCATCATCATCATGACAGTGTATTTACATTTACACGCACAATTAATTAAATACCAATTAATATAGGATAACTGCCACATCATAGGACCTAATCGACTCTTAAACAAATAATCTTTCAATTGATAACTACTTTAATAGTTCTGACGCTAATATTTTTTCCCTATTAATTGGCAGTTATACATTTCTTCTAGATCAACGTTTCAATAAGGAATGTCTCAGTTCTTTCTACACAGTGGGGAATAAGGGACGTGGCACGGAAAAGTAGCCAACCTGACCAGCAGGTATCATAGTCGGCTTATATATTCACAATATACCCTGTGCGTAGTATATTCCACGTGATATTTTATAAAAATCTATCATTGGCAATATTTAAGTCCCCTACCCCTTTTACATCGAACTTAACAACCTGTATTTCGCATAAATTCTCGCAAAGTACCACAGACTTTTTTATATTCAAGACGCGAAGGGCTCCGACGAAGATAAATGTATTGAAACGTTTTACAGCATAGTTTTGTAGTTATGACGAGACAATTTAGATCTAAATAGATAAGAGTATGTTTAGAGTACAGATGGTGTACAATCGTACATAACCTCATTATATTGTTCCCATTTAAAAGTGTATAAGTTTTATTTACAAATAGATCTAGTATTCTGATGAAGAAAGTTATGAGAAAAAAAATAAAAAGAGGAAAATTTAAAACGACGGCGAGATTGTTTCGATAACGATTGTGTATTTAAAGAAAAAAAGGAGACAGGAAAGGTGAGGAAAATAAAGAAAAAAGAATCAATGATGATAATAGTTTAATTATAAAACTAAAAATAAGAATGAAATTAACCACACAAAAGGCTTAATGCTACAAAATATAAGAAACTACAAAGAAATGACGACACTTTAAATAACATTGAGAAAAAAAAATAGAAAGCGCCTACCTAGATAATTATAAGAAATAAGTAGATAAGATAAAAAAATAAGATTAAAGTCAGTTTGTATAGAGGTAATTCCCACCTATGCCAACTTACTATATTCATTTGTTGGCTTTACCCCTACTGTAGGTAGGTACAATACACAATACTAAATATTTAAAATGCCGTAAAAGATAAGGGAATAAAGAAGCATCATCAAATTGTCGGGATATATTGTGGAATATGAACAGTTGTGAGTGAAGCACATCAAGGTCGTAACGAAGTAACGTAACATTATTTAGTAGATACCGATTACAATAAACAGCGTTTGATTGACGCGAACGGATCAATTAAACAAGATTGAAAAAGCATCAGCTCTTACATATTTTTCAACGCATAACTTTAACTAACAAATTGAAACAATGTTCGCTTACAATGAATAAAATTGCATATATTGCGCTTAATAAAACTCTCAAATATAATTTAACTGTAACATTTTCATCAACTTTTCAATAAATGTTAAGATTAATTCAATTAATTACTTTTTACCTAAAATAATGTGTATTGACTTTAAATTTGGCATCTCATTCTAAACACTGATTTATTTATTTTTTAATTATATAATTACGATATTATCCTAAATATTTAAAATACTTCTCTAAACACATAAACCCCTATAATTATCTATTAGTCAATACCAATATTATTGAGAAAAGTTTTAGGCCACCAAACGCTACACACACTGTCGAGTAATCACTGACTCCGGCACTCAGCGAGTTGCTGAAACATTTTCCATAACTATAAAGGACAGTTTGGCAACACGGCTAGAAGAATTCTTCGCATCAACTTGCTGCATCGATTGGGTAAGCTTTCAGATTAAAAATATAAACAAATACTATTATCCAACATTTTAAACTATGCTTACTTTACAGTACTGCTACTGATTTTAGCCTAGCAAAACACTGCATAGTAAAACAAAGAAAATGCTCAAGATGTTGAGGCAGGAAACATAAATTATATCCCCGATTATATCCCCCATGGGATATAACTAACGTGTCCACCTGCTAAAGCACGGGAACAGGGAATAGGAGAAGTTTACCCCCGTTTATTATTACACATATTATTTGGATATCATTTCCACTTGTGCGCCAGTGCTGAGAGTTGATACAGCTGTGGGAGAAGATAATTTTTTCTCCTTTCCCTGGGATGAAAATTGTCTCCTGCCCCAGCTAGCTGTCCAGGTGACGTACAAGACGTCCAAGGGGATATAACAGTGGAGAAAAGCCAGCAGCGTCCTTTGTATTACGATCACCAACTCACTATCGGCCCAGCGTAGTGATTATGGGCAAAACCTCCCGCCTGGGGAGCCTTTTAGTACAACAGTGGACTGTAATAGGGCATTGATGTTATTTAAGTTAGATTTTTGTTAAATTGGCAGCTTTGCCCGAACAAACAAATAAGCAAGTTAGCTGTATTTCTTCCTGTCGTGCCGAAGACCTACGGGGATCTTTCAATGGTAGCAGAAACACCAGGTGCCCAGTGTGTGTAATGTTCTACGCTGAGTAAAGTAGATATGTAATCTCTTTTTGTGATTTTTGTAATAATACATGTTTGGTAATAATATTAAATTGCGATTACTACCGATGCCATCTCAAAACAGACCACCACCATCTCACCCGCAGCGTTTCAAAACGCTGGCACAATTTCGTGTACCCTAGAAAAACATCTTCAAAAACGTGCAAAATATCACCACACCCTGGTCGCCTAACATTATTTAAACCAAACTACTACTTACACGTTCTTAGCGTAGATAGGTTAATTAATTTATTAATCAGAATTAATACAATCTTTATGATCAAATTTCTCTATTAACCTTACATTGTAATGACGATCTAATTTTTTTTTTTAGTTTATTCATCTTACTAAGCTCTATTTTTATATATTTAAACGGTACGTGATGTACATATATGATACATTTTATAATAGTGTAAATATGTAATTTTTATGACAGTTCAAGTTTATAAAACTGAAATAAAAAATCTTTTTTTTTTTGTGACTAAAGATATGTTGAAAACGAACCTTACGCCGAGGGCAAAGGGGCCTCGAAGCCTAACTTTACAGCGGAATATTTCAAAAACTACTACTGTTTAATTCCTTAAGGGATTTATTTTTTATTTACCACCTTAAGTCCTTAACAAACGTTTCCGACAGCGGGTAAGGGAAGATATGTATGAATTCTTTAACATTTTCCACTTAACATTAGACGTCTTCTATTAAAATTTAATTGATAATTATCATATTGCAAACAGCAATGTTTTCACTAACTCGTCATAAATCAGGTATCTGTTTCACGCATGCTTTGCCTAATCACATAGACTGGACGTGTAGCTGAACACTTAATCTGGTCCTAACCGTCAGAGCGTAGATTGCGGGCACCAACTCTTTGACCAAATTCGTTACATTAAATAAATAATATCTCTAAAAGCGTTACCAGAGTTTTTGAGAGAAATTTAAGAGTTATTACGTTATTTTACTTAATCCACAAACTTAATCTCCTTTGCATTGGACTAGACGCATTTTTAATTAAATTTTAAGAAGGCAAAGATGTGTGAAAACCAATCGTGTGCTAGGTTTAGAAGGGTAAACGCAGGAGGTCGCCCCGTGAGTTGGACTTAGTTATGTACAAAGTGTCGAGTGAGAGAGCATTAAACTAAAATACTGTCGTGATAAAGCGATACAGCGTTAATTCCGCACACAAAGTAGTTACGTGCATTTGCATCAAATCCTGAAAATGCTTTTTAATTCGTAAAACGTCAAGACATCCTTATTAACAGTGCGGCAACGTTTTAATAGTATTCATTATATACTTATTTAAAATTATTCTAAAAAATACATTAGCGCAACATTGCCCACACTGCCATGTATAACTGGGTAGGGACTGACCCTGACCGTAAACAAATAAATAATTTTATCTATAATTAATTGCTTAGTGAATATATGCACGAGCATTTATAGTATGTTGTAGCTACCATTAATAAAAATTAACATCAAAATAAATGCATCATGTCACTATTATGTCACTGAACGTAACGTTTTATAGATGATATTGATAGGTATATATCAACTATGATTAGTGAAAGTAGTCGTGATTACGCTAACTAATCGAGAAGAAACTCTTTTTTAACAGTAAACAGAATATTTTTCTAAACAACGCAACAGTCACGGAAGTATTCAGTGGAGGTTCCGGATTCGCCGGCTATAGAAGACGACAGTTTTATAACTAAAATTATACTAAAATCCTCTCTACAACTAATATTGCACACACATACACATTTCTGAACGCAGTGATTCGTTAGTAAACATAATTAAAATGTGTATGCGTACGAAACTATAATATAATTATTTTTAAAATGCCATAATAAATTGTGCAGATTAAAATAGAGCATAAAATATATTATGTATAAAATATAATCTTAGAATAATAACTGCAAATTATAAGTGATAAGAAAATACTTTTAACAATGTGCTCTAGTGTTGAATATTATAAAAATATAAAAATACTATTTATCGTTAATAAGCCTGTTACAATAATAACCGCAAAACAACCGAGACAATGTTTAACATTGCGTAAAATATATATTAAAGTTGCCAAATTGTAAATAATTCTAGCGCAATCTAATTGCATTCTGTTTCATACAAACTGATCAACCTCAGAGTAACGATAAGCTACAGTTCGCAGCAGACCATACTGGTATTTATACAACCGCGATTAATGGTGAAAATCCACAAGTAATTTCTAGATTTTTATTATTAACTGCAAAAATTACAACGTCAATATTATTCATCAATCAACAATTCTTTTAAAAAGGATATGAATGAAGTTCTTATCGATATGTACGTGATATGTCTAGTGGTACGGTTAAAAACATCTTCGCGATCGGTAGCTTAATCTTTGCTCTGAGACACAAATCATACGCTGAAATCACTGGAAACGATTAACGCTAAGTAATATGTATAAAAATAATATATCGAATAATAAAAATA
Source organism: Pararge aegeria (assembly GCF_905163445.1). Classification (NCBI taxonomy): domain Eukaryota; kingdom Metazoa; phylum Arthropoda; class Insecta; order Lepidoptera; family Nymphalidae; genus Pararge; species Pararge aegeria. The sequence goes on along the minus strand of NC_053187.1, from coordinate 12,663,634 downwards.
CGGAATGAATACCACACAAATAAAAAATCCTTTCTAATCCCACAGCGAAGGCCAAGGGAACCCTTGAAAAAACTTAAAATCGATTTAGCTGCCGTCCGAAATGATGACGAGACACCTTAAATTAGGATGTAAAGGTTTTCTTACCTGTCTTATAACGTTAACAATATTTTCATTACTTTTTAGTGTAAAATTTATTTAAATTGTTAGGAAAATAATAAACACACACTCAGATTAAGAAAATCTCTGAATTTTTTTTTTGTTTTTATATATTTACCCCATTATTTTTTATCTTTTTAAAACACACTTTACACTAAAGAGTAATGAAAAGATTGCTTACATTATAAGAAGGGTAAGAAAAAAAGGAGTGTACAGTAATAGTACGTATTCTAATGAAATAGAGTTAGCACTTAACTTCTATACTGATCCGAGTAAGCGTAATACAGATATAATATAATTTTCAGTCGAGTGATGTTCTCGATTAATGAGAGAGGTACTCGTGCGATGTACAGTCGTATCACCGAACGATAAGGCTTGAAAGTTAGGTTACGCTGTAAGTCATCCGAAAGGGTCCAACCTCGTTTGCGTGTAGATTTTGAACGACTGTTGTGTGATATTCCGAGGAGGCGTTTGGTCGTTTTGTTTAAATACTTGATTTCGAGAAGGACACTCTGAGGTGGTTGGACTCCGAGAGCTGATAATTGTGCATTTTGATGAGTGCCGCTACCGCGTCGTCGATCGACGGTAGTTGTACGAGAGCCATTTTCCGGTCCTTCCTGTAAAATATAAATACGCAACATTGAAGTTAAATGAAATACACACTAATATTATAAATATTATAATTTTTTGGTTTGATCTCTTTCATACACCAACGGAGCAACGCGAAGACGTGACTTTATTAATAATAAAAAATAAAAGAATCTTTACTGTTCGAAAAGTAAATGAACTATCTACAAACTCTTTAAAAATAGGTACTCGTACTACATAGCCAACAGGAGTGATTGGGCACTCGTACTAAGAAGGCATGTATCACGAGTGCCGTAAAAGTTATTGCATGGAGTCGGAGAATTCGATATTCTTCATTAACACGCTTTTATTTTTTAACCCGGAAAAGTACTCGGTTCCAATTCAGTTATTACTTCTGAAATGATTTTGATGGAATTTGGAGTCTCTTACAACTTTGAATCATCATCTGGGATTTCCTTCCTTCACGCAATTAAATTTCGCATTTAGAACTAGCTGTAGACTGAAAAACTAGCTGTACCTGTCTGGTATTAATTCCCATTCCCGCAGGAACTTTGGGACAAAAAACACAGAAAGCTAGCAAAAGGCCGGCTTTATACGATTTTTTTAGACTGTTGTTTGTAGTTGTTATTAAGGTTTATTTTTAGGAGATAAGAGCATTGCGCCTTTGATTTGTGTTTAGATCTACCATAACAAAGACCTATATTTTTGTAGTACATAGTATTAGCATATTATTATGATGGACCATTTAGTCACCGCTCGTGTTTAAAGCAGCTTGGTAGCGACTTTGCTTCGGAAAAAAATATATTTCTAATGTTTAAAAAATATTTTAAAAACTCTACAGTAGTTTCAGAGGTAACGTATTACAAATAAGAAAACAAACCAGATAGTAGATGGTGAAGATACAGTATAATATATTTTTCTATAATTTTATTACTGAACTTTAAAACTATTACAGAAATTTTACTAAAGAAAATTAACTCACGGGAAGAATTTGAACGCCTTGATTGTGAATCCCCGTTTGGTGAAAGCTTCCTTGATGTCATCCTCAGAGACCGTGGCTCTACAAACAAACAATGTGTTAGACAGGGTCATTTGAGCGTAAAAATTAAATGGCCGGTCTCGAAATTGAACAATAACTTACGGAATGTTGGACAGATGTAACGTAGCGCTCGGCGGGTAAATGTTCTGGTAGTTTTTGCTGCCGGGCTTCTTGAATCTATGAAGCGGACTCTGGGAATAGTCCCTGGAATAGAGCAGATAGAAAATTTATTTAACACCCCCAATAATTCTCTCGATACAGCCAATTTTGTGGACAAAGGATTTGCTGTTTCGCTATAAATGTAATCTAGAAAAATGAAAAATTCTTTAACATGTACGCTACATTGGAATTTCTTGGAAGGTATTCAATTTTTTGTCTCTGTATGGCTTTTGTCGGTCTAATGGCGAGTAGTGAGCTTTGTGGTTTTACCTATATATGGTGGTCGATACCCGGCAGGGGAAATTTGGGAAATTGAAATTTCTGAATTTTCTCTGGTCTTAGAAGTTTCAGCCCTTGGAATAAAAACATGCAGCCGAGCGATTAAGAGTACCGGTACGACGCCCCGTAGAAACTGGGTTATGGATTTAATCTGCCATGCAGCTAACAGTCAGTCCGTTACCATCTTAAGCTGCATCATCATTTATCACCAGGTGATATTACGTGTAAGTGCTAACTGGTAGAAAACCAGGCAATACGTTAATGGCATCTACAGCAAAGGAGCATCCCTTGATGGCAATACGCTTAATAACGGAAACGCTCGCAATTGAGAAGTCATATTCGAGTATAGTAACACTGCTAGGTCAAAGAAAGATGGATCTTATGCTACTGATTTTAAAGTCGCAAATTCTGTGATTCTGTTTTTTATTTCTCAACAATGCTTGCTATTAAAGCGTAAACGAATTTGAGCTTCAAAACGTTACAGAATATGGATAGTTCAAATCGACCTTCAATTAAGAGCTTACGAATTTTAAACTAAGGACACAAAAGGTCAAAGAGTATATTACAATAATAGTTACCTAGTCAGACCCGCGTCCGGTTGTCCCTCCTTGGGCAGCTGTACTGTCTGGTGTTTGCTGAGCATCACACGCATCGCTTTACCGAAGACGCGCAATTTATCCATGTGGGTCATCGCTGAAATAAACAGAGCAAAATTCATGTTTCAAGAGTCCAAACTATTGTTATAGGATTACCAAAATATTCCGTATCAATTCAGGGTAGATATCATGTGTTCTACTCAACTCACTTTTAAGGCAAGTCGTGTTACAAAATAGCATTACTGTAGAAACATAAATACAGATTATTATTGTTATCTTTCTTATCAGACTGGTCGGAGTCATTTGGGTTACCCATATTTATGTAGGTCACATGCAGTGCAGCTTCAATCACACCTTTTATTTGGTCTTCTTTGACCATCTCATCGGTCAGCGTGATCTGGTATCTTGGTCTTTTGAAGGCTATTATTTAAGTTCATGTTTCACCCTACGTATTTTACTACTCAAATACGTACTCAGGTTATTTTAGTTGTACTTTTTTTTTATTCTACAAGTTAGCCCTTGATTGCAATCTCACCTGGTGATGATGCAGTCTAAGATGGTAGCGGGCTAACCTGTACGGGATAATGGTAGTCATACCCCTAATCCGTTTCTACGCGACATCGCACCGGAACACTAAATCGCTTAGCGGCACATATTTGTCGGTAAGGCGGTTCTTAAAATAAATTGAATAAATAATTCAATCTCTGATGATATCAATGCCTAAAGAACACTGGAGTGTACCCATATTTGCTAAATTCTAATGACTTATTATTAAGGTTCGCATAATTTCGGTTGAGTACTCTTCATTACAAGATGTTGTACCACACAAAGGGGATAATTTGCTGAATTGCTCTTTTTCATCAAATATTGAAGTGGTGTGCCCCCTGGATCAAAATTTGGGTCAATACTATTAACTCTTAGAAATTTTCATTCGAAAATGAACGTTATTAATAATATCTCACTTTTTTATAGACACAGGCGTATATATTTGAGGCAGTTGTCTCGTGGTTAACGGAAATGAATAATTCATTCTTCGTTATAATAACCATGGCACAAGCGAGTTATTCAGATTTACCACTTCACGCAATATGAAATGTAAGCAGTAGAAAACTACGTTACACCCCCATAACTAAACAAAAGGAACGAAAGGCCCGAATATGAATCTAATGAACTCAAGAATAAAGTTGAATATAAAATAAAAAAGTAAATACCTAGGTGAGCCTGGTGCGGCTCTGCCATCTGAATTAGGGCTGAATCCTTTTTATTGTAGAGAATTTTCACTCGTTGCACGTCACCATACACCCCTACATAATAAAAATGTGTTACAAACTGAACAATGTGTTTCCCGTTGTTTTAATGTAATATTACTTATTTCAGGGCAGCCACCTCAACTCTACGTTTCACTACCCATAATAGGCATAAGAAATTAAATAAAAACAACAATTTGAGTATAATCCAGAGTATTACGTACTATGAATACGTAAAACTTATTAAGACTACTCAAAAATGTGACGATAACAGCAAAGTTGAGACAGCCTGATTACTATCTAGGTTGGTACCTACGACTAAGCTAAGCTACATTACATAGCATTTAAACACAGGTTTATTCCAACGGTAATATAGGAAATATTTTAGTTTAACGAATTAGTTTATACGCGTACGGTATAATGTGAAACTGGATAGAAAGAAAATGATACAAGAGGAAATAAAATCCAAAGCTCTATATTGGTCACGTGTAAGCTTTTGATTAATGCTGTAGCAGTTAACAGCATTGGATATTTCCGGCATAAAGCAAAGATTCTACAAATACATTTGGAATACTGTATACCGATAGAAGTTAAAAGAAACAAAGAAACCTCTTCATTAGTAACACCGTTTTTTTTGTAGCTTGCGTAATTGACAGATATTTAAATACTTTTAAATTATTTTGTTTTTTTAAATTATGAATTTAATTGATTTCAAGTACCAAGAGTTATCTTTATACAAAAGAATGACATATTTAATAATAGAGCCGGTATTTTTTAGCTTTCCTAATTAACATTCATTTAATTATGAATTTAATTGATGTCAAGTGTGTTATGTTTAACATCGTCGAACACCTTAGAAATGAAATCGAATAAACCATGAAACAAAATACAATACGGGGTTACATACACTAACCTAGCTACATCTAAGATGTCTGAAACACAAATTGTCAAGTTAATAAAGCGTTTAGAATGACCTCAGAATGGATAGTGTTAACAAGCGAAGCTTCGACAAAAAGTCATCGGATGCTGTTATCAGTAGAGAAGTTGAGAGTGTTAGCTGACAATTTGTCTTCCAGGCAGACAGGGGCTCGGGAGCAATATTAATGTTTTAATATAAAATACGGAATGTATGTGCACACGTACCGAAAAGGGTAAAGAGAGCGTCAGGCGTGACCATCTAAAACAATAGGAAAGAGAAAAGAGATAGTATTATAAATAGTCGTAAAAGATATCTGACTTCATGTCTATAAATAAATTAGCAACTTATTTTCAAGGAGTTTTAAGTAGAGTATATAAATGAATAGCCTGTAACGACTGTTTTAGTTTGGATCAAGTAGTCGTACGTTGGATTTATACCCATATTATTAAATGAAATAAGTAGACGTTACCGGCTATTGTGTTAGCATAATGCATAATTTGCCAATAAATATTAAACTACCAAATCGAATTGAAATATTGTAACATAACTTCTCTACGACTTGTGCCTACCAGATTTACGAGTGATACCTTCAACTCATTTACAAAAGTTATCTAAGGATGAATCGTTTTTACAATGTAAAAAGCATTCAACATCATTTGGTTTTGATGTGTTGATTTTAAATGTCTACTTCAAATTCTTAGTGGTTACATAACTACATTAAAGAAGGATACCTACCTCTTCATTAAGATTGGAGACGAGGAGTACTGTAGCCAGCGGCAGCGGTGGTGCAGCTAACGCACGTAGGGCAGGCGATGCTGGTGTCAGAGTGAGAGCTCCGAAGGCTGGCAGTCCAACTCCGCCGACTCCCACGCCGTACGGTGAGGCTAAGCCCGATCCCAGGCCTAAGAACGGAGGTGCCAAAACTCCGCCACCTACGCCAAAGTTGGGCCGTTAATAATAATTATAACCTTGGCAATCTATCTTCATTCAGTAAAGTTTAAGATCTAAGGACGTAATAAATTTGTATGTCACACACAACCATTAATCTAATTATATCAAAGCAATGTGTTTCCAAATAACACATTATAGTTGTTGTTAAAGGAAAAAAAAACATTTAAATTACAGTGATTCAGTGCAAGAGTTCGTGCAGGAAACCCCCACCAAACATGTTAGATGCCTCCTCTTTTTGCGAGAACCCCAAAGTATACAGCAATAGTATAACAAAAGCAACAAATAGGCTTTACAGGAGTAATCCTCATATATTACAACCCTCTACGGTGCAATAGGGATTTATGATAAGTTATTAGTCACTGTGGAAACATTTAGAATTGATTATGAATAATAAACAAGACAAGAGGGGTAAAGTACGAGTAGTATAGTATGCGTGTTTAGTTAGATTATAATATGAATACATTTTTGTTAATATTGTACAGTAACTAATTTGAGACATTTTACGTTAAAGGTGGGTCCATGTGATATTATAAAACCCGTAGAAGGTATTACTGTCTTTTTCTATTAGCTATATATTATTGTTCTGACCTATTATAAAAATAATGATGGATTTTTATACATTTTAAGACTATTAATAAAAAATGTTATGCAACCTAAATTTTATGAAACTTCCCTCAATCAGGATTCACCTTTACACATCAAATTATTCAAATTAAAATAAGAAACTACTAAATACCTTTATCACCATAGTTATCAGACAAAGAATAATAATTATTGCTGTCATAAATTATTATTATTTCTACGTAGAACCACAGCTTAGCGAGCATACAATTCAGCTTAAATTGTGTGACATAGCGTACAGGCAAAGTATGAATATTATGTTCCTTCAATGCAATTATAATAAAGTATATAAAATACTGGTCTGATGTAATCCAGACGTGTCCAGACGATTATCATTTTGTCTTTTTGTGTTACATTTCGTCAACAGCGTAGCTAAGCGATATTTAGCTCGAAACGCGTGTTTCACCTTTAAAGGCATACAAACTAATTTGTACGATACTAGTATGAACTTGAAAAAATGGCAAAATACTAGAATTTAAACCAGTAGAGCGAATATTGTCTTGTTTTGAAAACTAATTAAAATTGTGATTATAAGCCAACGAGTATTGTATTAAATTATAGAATGAAAGTGTTTGTTTTTCTTTAAATGTAAATACACTAGCGCAAGTATAACCTGAAGATCATAACCTACAATAATCATATTAACATTCTCGCTTTACAACATGCGAGAAAATCCCTCCATGAAAAATGGCTTAAAGGTTGTTTTTCTGTAGTTTGGACTTTACCTGAATTGTATTGTTTGCTATACCGTAGTACCGAAAGGAGCTTAGGTGGATCGAAGAGTAGTGTAAAAAGCGTCCAGGTGTCGGGTAGTATAAGACTAACTCATCCTGGAAGCGAGGGCCAGGGCGAGGCGTGCCCGCAGAGGCATCAACTCACTGGTCAACAGCTGGTGCGCGTCGCCGTCGCCGGAGGGCAGCGTCGGGTTGGTGTAGTCGCGCGACTTGTCGTTGTTGTATTTGACGTTGAGGCAAGTCATCTTTGAGTAGTCGATGCGCAGAGTGCAGCACCCGTTGTAAATGTTCTGCCCGTCCAAAGCCTGTTGACAATGAATTTGTAGATCGTTAACGTCTTCAATATAGGACAATTTACTTTACGAGACATACTACCGCATATGTTTGTTTACAACTTATTGCTTCATTTTAATCAACCATGTTTGTTTACTGCCTACTTGGTCGAACACTCATCGTACGCTACAGCATTGCATAGGGGATCTATGCTTAATCCTAAAATCCTTATCTGTGAGAGAGGAGGCCTGTTGCCAGCAGTGGCACTTTGATAGGATTATGATATGAGTAAATAAATTACTTCCTCTGTATAAACTCAAAGCTTTTTACATCAGTTTTTGATGATTATATTTCTGGATGCTAAGGGAATTCAAGAGGCATGGATGGCCACTTTAATTAATAGAAGAAAAAAAAGAGGTTTTTCTCTTTGATCTTGGAAGGAGATGAAGATGGAAAAATGGGGAAAGGGTATGTTAAAGAAGATAATAATGTCTACTGATAATAATGCAGAATTCAACAATTCATAAACCATGAAAAAACATTAGGTGAAATGGGAGGCAAACTTTATCATTCAAAGGTTTATAATGAACCTTGAGGTAAAATATCGGTGTTATAAAATATACAGGACAATGCTGTAGAAAAAATATAACGGTGTCAAAATCGTTACTCTTCTGCGCTTGCAACCTACCTATTTGTTTGTCGACGTCGCCTGCGGGTGGCTGATAACACGGCATCGCGATAGAAAAGAGAATTAATTAAAATGCAACAGCACTCAACCCATTCCTGTGAGCATTATGTTTGCCTCATAACGATACAAAGCGAACATAATATTAAAAAAAAAACCATACTTTATTATACACAAATACAAATATTCTTTGAAGTAAGCTGACCTTACGGGCTAATTAGAAAAGGCAAATCTGTTACACTTTTTGTGATTTTACTACAAGTGAATATATTATTTAATTTTGTATTATTATTTTAAGTGATTGAAATGTTATTTGTTTGAACGGAGATGACAAACATCGTGAGGAAACTTGCATGCCTGAGAGTTCTCTATAATTTTCTCAAAGGTATGTGGAGTCTATGTCTCATTGTGGGAGGAGACTCGTGCCTTGTAGTGGGGCTGGCAATGTTTTGATACGATGATGATGAATATATTACAACGAAGAACCCAGCAAGCATTACAGCTTTTGATCTTTTATCGCAGCAGATTGCTTCGTATCATCATTGTGATTAAGAAATCATACTTTTATATTAAGCTTGTCAGTGTATTTCCTTTTACAGGTGAACAGCTACCCTCGAAACGGACGGTTTTTTTTTTAAATAGTTGGAAGATTACCAAAATCAATAATTTAATACATTTTATTCGGTTTGCATTAATAATACCTGTTTTATTAACCACTTATTTTTAGATTCGCTTTATACACGTTTATATAATTTGAGTACATTGGGTTTTTTATATCTTTCATTTCATAAATTAACGGGCTTATTAAAGTTGCAAGACTACAATGATATCAAAGAGACAAGGTATATTCGTAATCTAGTGTTGATGCTTCTAGTGAAAATGGGACGGGTTAGCTTGAATTTTATAGTTAACACAGTATTTCTTTCAGCGAAAAGTATTTTATTCAAGATAAAATCAATTGCTTGTACAGGTAGGTTCATGAGGGACCTCCCGCTATCCAATTTAGAGAAGACAAATGTTACTCGTCGGATTACTAGTGAGCAGTTTTCTCGCCGCAAATAGACCTTAATTTTTAACTGTTTATCCCTCCTTACCAATTTCTTTTGTACGCAGCGCCCTGTCAGTTCCTGTAATTCATTTCAACAATTGCCCCGTGGCTGTCCCTACGAAACAGTTTCATTAATGCCGCCAACTTGCCGATGCCCGCGGCCCCGCTTCCACCGCGGTCCGTGGTATTATTAATTCAAGCACTTAACGTCACTGTTTTCTTTTAAAAAGGGCAACCATGAGAAATTTTTAGAGAATTATATGGAAAATTCTAAACTAATTAAGCAAAATTCAACGTAAAGCGGAAAATAGGTACGTACGTAATAAATGTTTCATATTTCAATTATGCGGATAAAAGCAACTTTGTATTATAAATTTATACGTGGGCAAATTAACCAAGCCTCCTTTCATTTCCTGTTTAATTTAGAAGATAGCATCCTACACATACATAGTAGAGTACTGAAAACACAATCGATCGTTACGAAAAGCCCTCTTAAATCGTTGATTAAACCACGCTCGTACTTCCTATAAATGAAGTTACATTTGAATACCTTTTTACAATCCAATAAAAATTTCAGAGACGCAATGAATAAGTAAGAGTTCAATGTCGAAAAGCTGGAATATTGGCTGTAGATTTAATAAATTTCTGCTCTATATGCAAATGCGAACCCCTGATGTGTAGACGTGAATAGATTGGCTCGTTTATAGCTCAACTTATATGGAAATACGAAAAGCACGTAAGAAAGCGTGAAGAAGATCGCTTCGATATGTAATTAGTTTTGTAGACCGTCACGCCTCAATTTGATTTTCGCGAAATTGAATTTTTGCGGAGTGCGTAAACGCCTGCGAAGGTACTTGTGTACATAAATAATTTACAACTCAGATACCTAAGATTTTTAATTTACTGAGTACAATTATAAATAAAAATTAATTTATTTACAAAACATTAAGCAAGAAATCAATATTTTCTATCAATATCAATAGTTAATCTTGCTTGTTTCTGTATTCGTTTGAATTAACACAGGTTTTAATCAGTATATTTTATAATCTATTGTTTTAACTTAGGTACGTTTTGTGTAAGTGCCAATGTTTCTGCGATTATTGAACTGGCTTTTACTAGTTCCGATTTGTACTTGTAATAATACAAATATTTTAAGCACCTACAACTCCCTTTCTATTTGAGTTTTTCCCGATGGATCATCTAAGGAATGAATATCAGTTACCGAAGTTACCATGAGAAGTAGTAATAGATGTCTCTGTCTATATTTAAAAATCATTATATTAGTCTTGCCAATCTATGCCAATATATTGTTAGATATCAGTCAATTATACGATAGTAACATATGGTCAATTATGGTCAGTTAATTTTTTTTGTTTATTTATTTACTCAAAAATACAAAAAAAAATCGAAAAACATAAACTCTTAATCATTGGTCGTGTATAAATACATGCTTAATTCTAAAATTATATTCATGCTAAACTAAACTAAATGATCATATGTATCTAAATTATATTTTGTATACCTAGTATTAACTATACCTGTAACTTTGGCTGTGGTTGACAGTGATGTTGTTCTTACCAGTAAAAATTAATCCGCGAATCTATTATATGTACTGTGTACGTAGGGAATTCATATATATACGCAATAAACGGCAAAGGATATATAGTACACTTCCCTGCGGCAGACCGCTGTAATTTTTTTTTTAAACGTATAAATTGCTTCTTTCTTTATGAGTATATTTCCGTTATTTGATATCTTCTAAGTCTTTATCATTGCCAGAGAATTACTCGTACGCCTTAAGATTCCAATTTTTTTTTTAAATATTATCATCTACACAAAACACCCTACAGACACTTTAAAAGGTCAATTCTCTTAACTCCATACATCTAACAGATTAGCCCGCTACCACTTAGACAGCGTCATTACATACCAGCAGGTGAGATTGCAGTCAAGGGCTAACTATTAGTGGGATTAAAAAAAGTCTGTCTGTTTGTAGTGACTCAGCTACTGTAACACACCGCCTGTTTAAATTGTAGATTGTACTGAAAAGTAGGGTAGGCAATTTAAACTTACTACACAATTTCTGTAGTTTCCAGACCTATTCATATTACTAATTTAAACCTCTAACAAAATACGCATAATTCTAAATGAGCTATTTAATATGCATGTAGGTAGGAAAAGGGGATGAAGCTTCTCATCTAAGTCAACATTTTTGCTCCGGGATTTAAAAAGAGCTTTAATATAAATTATGAATAAATTTGCGTCATGGGTGGGTAAAGTCATTAAATGTTCAATGATTAATTACGTTGAAGGCTATTAAACTAAAAGAATGGCGGGTTAAACTAACGATAAGCTATTATAATATAAAACGAGGATCTCTCATACAGTCACCCGCGTATAGTACGCATACACTTTCAGTAAAGCCTCAGCCTCATTCAGTTTAGAAAAAAGTAACAATTTAAAACGCCAATACAATAACTTCAAGTCCTGATTTTTATTTGCAAAAATGCTTACCAATTTTACTATTTTTATTGAGCTTTTTTTCAGGAAGATTCGTTTTTAAAGCTTTATTTATCATGATAATCCATCATGTTTTTCGTAACCGTATTCCTTTTAACTCCCAAATCACTTGTTAGATATTTATGAAGGAGGTTTGTATCCTCTGGCTAACCTCTTTGACGGCCCATTGGCGCAGTTTGCAGCGACCCTGCTTTCTGAGTCAAAGGCCGTGGGTTCGATTCCCACGACTGGAAAATGTTTGTGTGATGAACATGATTGTTTTCAGTGTCTGGGTGTTTATCTTTATATTATAAGTATTTTATGCATATTATTCATAAAAATATTCATCAGTCATCGTAGTACCCATAACACAAGCTACGCTTACTTTGGGGCTAGATGGCGATGTGTGTATTGTCGTAGTATATTTATTTATATTTAATATTAAAACCTGCACTATGCAGATAACTAAGTGTAGCCATTTTCTGGTCTTATCTCATTGAAATAAGACGAGAAAATGATGGACATCATTATCTGGTCGCATGTAGGTATGTTAGCTGCACCATGAAATGTCGGAAATGATAGACAAAATAATTTTCCTATAGTTTTTGATTCTTATAGATATAAAAGTTCTTGTTGTGAAGGTTCTGAAAATACACAATTTATATAAAATAATTGTTTCGTTACCAGGTGTCTACATTACATCTACGTTGAAAGATTACGCATAATATATTTTTTTAATTTGATAATATTGGTTCGTATCTCAAAGTAGAACGAGCCAAACGATACTTCATATGCGCAAATTTGCATACATTTTAACTTATTCCAACGTGAAATTAATGAACACGGCACCAGAAACATGTATTTACACGTACGTAACTACGAATTAAAAGTATACATTCTAATTTTAACGTTACACGGTATAAGTGAGCTTTATTTCTTAATAACCCTATATTATTTCTGATTAATTCTGGATATAATATGTAGTTTGAGAGGATATACATAATATATGAATCGGGTGTCCGGTTTTGGAATTTCAAAGTTCGTTTGTAGTTTTTTACACAGCTGCTAAAAAAGAAGTGCTATTTTTGTTAGGGTTAGCTATGTACGTATGTGTGGTTCTTTATTGATTGCTTCCGATTGGCGCAGTGGGCAGCGACCCTGCTTTCTGAGAGCCGTGGGTTCGATTCCCACAACTGGAAAGTTTGTGTGATGAATGTTTTTCAGTGTCTAAGTATTTATCTGTATATTATAAGTATTTATGTATATTATCTATAGAAAATATTTTTTAGTCATCGTAGTATCCATAACACAAGCTACGCTTACTTAGGGGCTAGATGGCGATGTGTGTATTGTCGTAGGATATTTGTTTATTTATTTATTTTTTCGACAATATCTGAGATATGATATCAAGGGCTGTGGTTTATGATTTACTTATCAAGATCAACATAAGTCATACTATTATTTCAAAACAGAAATTTTACCTAGTTATTACACTTATAGTAAGGAGGGCTACCAACTAGGAAATGGTAACTACTATACCTTCCTATCTCAGAGTAGGTACGCAATCCTGCCATACACACGAGCCCGGTGTTTGTTGTTTTTGATGTTATAGTAACAGAGACTCAATTCTATCCTCATTGAATTTTATCGCATTGTTGCAATTGAGGCTAGTCCGATTTTGTGATGGAATTCATAAAAAATGTATTTTTGCGTCAGCATTTAGATAACGTTATTTTGTTAGCACTTCAAATTTTCAGTTACAGCGCCATATTTGTAAAAATAATATCATATATATAAAATCTTAAGCACTACTAATGCGGTTATTTCTCATTAAAAAAATAACTCATAAAAGACTAGCACCTTGATAGGTTTCCGTGCCATTTTTATATTATACATAACAGTATTGGATAGATCCCAATCTAGTACTACTATAGTACCGTTAAGACTATTAGCAATATAAACTAGTAGTACAAGCAGCTTCAAGGGTGTTAATAAGTGAGTAACTGATACTCTCGATGAATGTATGTAGGCGGTAAACATTTATTGACCTTCAAGGTATATGAAATTAAATTACTATTAACGTTAAAGTTTATTTGTCAAGTAACATATTAATGTTATTAATATTTTACTAAATCTACACGGAATTTGTTTTGCATTTAATCGTTTACTTATTTAGTGTAGGCACAGAGCATCGTAAAATGGGTGAGACTTTTTTGGACTTTGTTGTGACGATTGCATGAAATAAGAATATTTTTTTGAAACTGCAACTTTTGCTGCTCGGTTATGAGGTACAAAACTCTAAAAAGACAAAGAAACGTGGGAAATTTACCCAGGCAATTAACAGCCCTTTACGGAAATTAATCGAGTTGACGTAACTTTAGATATTTCTCAACGGGGTAAATAAGACTTAAAAACGGCGACAAGGCCGTCAGAGCTGCGAGACAGAATCATTGTAAGACGTAACAAGTGTCCTCCGTATCTCTTAATCACGTCCCCGGTAATTGTTTTATCTTTAGCTCGTTAGAACTCGTTTAAGCAAAGCCGTCTTAGAGAAGGATTAAATGCGGTCCGCCTTAATCCACCCCCTGTTGCTAATTCTGGCGGTTTTTCCACGGAGACCAGATAAACGTTTTTGTTGAGGTCCCAAGCTCGCAACGTTTAATATTTATAAGAGCCAACATCGCTCAGATTGCTTCTGTTGCCGCTGCAAGGATTACGTCAACGATAGAATGCATTCGGGGCTTTTATTCGACGGAAAATTTTCAGAAAACGTTCGAAATTCATTATTAGTTACTATTCCTAGATTTATGTTGTAGTTGCTTCCATGAGTGCCTTATTAATAAACAAAGCATGATGTTGGATTATTTGAGCAGTGTTTTGTCATACTAAAACTGTCGACATTTTCAAATGTCAAAGCGCGATAAAACACTATATAACTCTTCAGAGGTTATGCCACGCTTATTAATAATAATGCCCTCGAAGTGTTTATATACCAACATTTTATAAGCTCAGTTTGCTTATGTTCTGTTGCTGGTGCAAGAATCACCTCAATAATTCAAAACCTCAAGAATACATTCAAAACATTTTAGTCACAAGAAAAATGACAAAAAATATTCAACACTTTTATTGTTCGATCAAAGAGAGTCTTTTAAGATTTACTTTTTTTATTTACTCGTACTCGCGGTTATTCTTCTAACGAGCTTAGTCAGCTTGTAATGCAATCTATGCAGGTATATAGATGCTTACATTCAGTTTATCTTTTTTTTCTTCCATTCTGCAGCGTTATAAGGCCAAGTATATAGAGTGATAACCGTTTTTAATATCTGGAACGGATATCGCGTATACAGCATAATTCGGTCAAAAAAACCCATACAATTAGTTACTTCAAAATCCAAAAAGCTCTAAGCAAGACTGTGCCCAAATCAATCAGAACTGTACACTATTATGGCAGAATAAAAAACTATACACAATTATACAGCTTGAGTATTGTTTTAATTAATATTAACTAATTGGAAGGTAAATAAATCTTACTCTTACTTGTTTGTTACTTTAACGAATGAAAACACTTCCAAACACATCTTTTAGTTGAAAATTACCGTTTACCTACCGTGAGTATAATTGATTCTATTGGGCGTGAAGAAATTTGCCACAAATCCTGTTACGGGACCGCCAGCCCTTGAGTTTACCTTATACAAACCCTGTGGGTCAGTGCTTTAACCATAAACCAAATGAAATCTTGATAATTAAATAAAAACCTTTATTGTATACTAGCTTTTGCCCGCAACTTTGTACGCGCTTATTTAGAGTATTTTTTTTTGGATTTTGGGATGCTATAATAGATAAAATAAAAAAAAAAAATTGTACAAAAATATATATTTATCTTTGGGGGTCACCGTATCATAAGAATCGGTCAATCCGTTTCGGGGGAGAGTGTGAGGGGCATCATGAGTTATTGGTTTCCAGCAGTGATAGTACCTACCTAGTAGTTGAATCAAAAGTAATGAAACTACAACTTCAAAGTAAAATTGAATATTCAGAGGCCCTTAATAGTGTTAATAACCCCCATCCCATATCCTCATGATTTTTATTACAGCATTTGAGTTGAGATTTGAGCTGAAATTATTTCAAAATGTGGAACGACAAATAAAAAGTCTAAAGAAAAATTTCATCTTTCGCCTCATTCTACGTTTTTATTATAAAGTAATATCAGTTACTTATTTAGTTGGTTAAATAAAGTAAACAAAAAAATATTACTATATAATTAAATAAATGGACATAATAAACATTAATAAATAAGAAATACTAATAGACTCATTATCGGACATTTATGTACAATTGAATCACCGGAATGCACCCGCAGACTTTGACAATTAAAAGTGTACACTGTCAAACCTTATAGCTAACTTCAGGGTGTCGGTTTTTTGTGATGGTGTATAAATTTACTCTCATAATGTTACGTGCGCATCGTAAAAATTTACTCTCATAATGTTTCCCTAACGCGCCAAAAGAAGTATAACTTCAATAAGAAGAGTCGATAACTATATAGGAAATCTCTCTCTAAGAGTCACCCTTGAAAATAAATACTTAAGTTTGGAACGTACAAAATAATTGATTGTATTACGCGGCAAGCACTCGCTCGATTAGCCACGGCTACAGACTACTTACCGGAACAGAGTTTGTACGAAGTAAATACCTATTGGGTTGAGAGCACTGTTACTATTAAAATAATGAAAAAATAAGCTTAAGAATTGTCTATTTTTAATAATAAACATTTACTGAAGTAAATAAGAAAAAAATTACATTGAAATGTTCAAAAATTAATTGTATTAGGCCGTTCTCTAAAAGACAGAAGAAGTAATAGATGTAACTGAAACCTTGAGTGCTTTTAACTATTAAGTAAAATGAGGATGATTTGTTTCGCCAAAAACAATAATGGTATCAAATTGCTTAGGACTATCTTATTTTCAAAAAATCCTCAAATATATTAAAATACTAGTATTTAAATACATTTGAGGGTTTGCGGGATGATAAGGAGTACTTTACTACCACTGCCATGCCATAATTGATTGTAGATGGGCAGACGCGCGATGTTTTCGAGGTCTTCCCAAAAACAAATACAACTGAGCGTATTAAATTGATGAATCAAATTAAAATATTTATTACTAGCAAGCAAATCTTTCTCCTTGATCGCTTGGATCTGGTCACACAAATTTAAGATTTTCTTACATTTTAAGTGAAACAAAATGTGTAGTGTTGTTCAGGGAAAATTATCTTTATAATGGCTTTTATCGCTCAAGGAAATAAATAGTTATTTTTCTTATTTTACCCACCTGAACAGCTACGTACACATGATATTTTGTTTGTGTATATCCATGGAACATTATTCGATCCTTCTATATAAATGTAACAAAACGTACTTCATAAAATGAAATTCCTGTGTGGTTAAGATTTTAGTCGAAGTAGTCATAGATACAAATTTATACTATATACTGTTTTTGAAATCAAAGAGATTGAATAAGACATATTTTATTCGCGTAAGAGCCTTCTAAGATCAGGTCTATAATTATAATATTAAAAATCGTAGAAACTCTGCTATATTGATCATCATCATCATCATCATTTTCATCATCATATCAACACAATAACAGCAAAAATATGTCAAAAAATAACTTGCTTTTAAAAAAAAACATCGTTTTTGTGTCTCGAGAATATCAAGTGAAGTCAATTTCTCCTCAGTATCTATGTTTTTTTTGTTATTATTGTTAACAGAATTTAATTTCTGATTCACAAAAACCTACAAGCATGTTTTAATATCTCCCAGTTATATCAGTTCTATAAACTACTATTAAAATGTTGAAGAACGAGTAAAATTATACACATTGCCCGTTCAATCTGTTTATCTTTTAATTGAATTAACGGGGGTCATTCAAAATTTCAATCAACGGAAATGAGATTGCACTGTGACGTAGGTATTTATTATAATATGTATTTTCCGTATCGATAATAATATTATGAAATTAAATTTTAATTTCGGTATTCAGTAATCACATATACGATATTAAAATATTTTATTTTTCATGTACATTCATAGCAAGAACAATCAGCCTCCAAAATATGGCAAGACAATTTATAACTTCAATTCCAAAAGAAATGTGGTTTGTTTTTCCTTTCATTCCAGTAGGTAGTAATTCATCTATTCGGCAACATAATATAGCAATTATTATCATTTACTTTACTAAATAAATGAAGAAATAAATATACTACGACAATAAACAACAACATCGCCATCTAGCCCCAAAGAAAGCGTAGCTTGTGTTACGGGTACTAAGCTAACTTGAATATATTTTTAGTGAATAGTATATATAAATACTTATAGTATACAGATAAACACCCAGACACTGAAAAACATCATGTTCATCGAACAAACATTTTCCAGTTGTGGTAATCAAACCTTGGACACAGAAAGCAGGTTCGCTGCGCACTGCGCCAATCGTATAATATAATCGTATCGTAATCGGCCGTCAAACACCACACGTTAGTAATTGTTTGCTGTGTTATGTGTCTTTTTATAAACCTACACGCATATAAACACTTGTACATACGAACGTACGCATTCTCCTTCCCTCACCAACTGTCCAACCGCCTAGGATGACTGGTAGAGATCACATAGAAAGATAAGATTTTCTTGTTCACACCTTTCTTATATATCCTTATAATAACAATAGCACTAAATGAATAATGTTGTAAAAGTTCAAAACCGAAGTAGGTTAATATGACAAAACAAAACTGATAAGTCTTTCTAATACGACACCCTGCCCTGTCACGTTTTATTGCAAACTGTTTTTGTTCCATTAGACAATGTAATTAATACTCACCTGTAAACCTAATTGTGGCTGACAAACAGACAACGATCGAGGCCATCATTGCTCAAAAACCGCTCCTTAATACCATCCCCACACCGTAACCCAATATTAGCGATTAGCCCCGCAGATGTTGAACTATATTGTGACATCATGAATAATGAAACCAACGACTTTTGTTACCGAAAGCGTGAATTGGCATTGTCTATGAATACTGGTATTGTTCACAACATAATGGCATTGTTTTACCTGCAACGCTTGTAAACGCGGCGTTATTTGAAGTACACCATATATTATTCAGGTGCGCTGTCGGCGGGACGTTAAAAATGTAATGGTGGGCAGTAGAACCGAAGTATTGGTTTGCGGTTGCAGCCAACTTAATTTATGTAAGGACGACCATAAAAATGCTTTATCGTTTTTAATAACAACTTCCAGTAAATCAAAGTAATTAACAAGCAAAGTAATCACTAGTCACAACAGCAAAATCACCTCAAAAGTGTATCTTATTTAAATATTTAAAAGGAATAGATATTAATTGTCTACTAATACAATTTAAAAGTCACATGAAACTATGGAATGTTAACGCTATAATGCATTCAAATTTGTGACAGTAACTTGTGACAGTAACTTGTCAAGTTATTTATCAAACTTTCCATCGTCAATACATCGGAAAGCTTTAAATGGTAATAAATTGTGTGCAAACGAATATAAACCTAAAGTTGATGATGTAGTTCTGTAGTCCACTAAATTATTAATGCAAGTGGGAAATTGCTAAAATCCTTATGGGCTGATCAGTTTTTTTGATAAATGCTGTCTGGGTCCTTTGTATCACGCTATCTACTAACTGTGACTGAAAACCAAAATTAATTTAGATCGAGGAAAATATTGAGAGAGATATATGATGTAAAAAATGAATTAACGTTCCGAAAACCCTGATTCCTTCGTTAAAACGAATTCACTTCTCTCAGCTGGTTCACCGAAGGAATTAAATAATATTTTGTATAAATAAAAATCAAAGATGAGTACTTAATATAAAAAGTTAGCGTTAATAAGAAAGAGCAATTACATTTTGACCCGAAGGACCGATACCGTAACTCAAGGCGACGAAGTTTAAGTAGTTTAAAAGGTTGTAAGTTAAAATGATAGTAGAAAGACAAATAAGTTTTTGCAATGCTACTATTCGAATTCGGTAAAAGTAAAAAATTTAAGCGTCAAATATAAATTTACTGGGGAAAAGGCGATCAAACATTCATAGTATAAAAATTTAAATAGTAAGTAAAGTTTGTGGTTTACCGAATCTCTACTTATAATATCGTGTTGATATTTTCCACTGCTCATAATGCAAAATTTTATTTCATTGAGTCTTTCTGTAGAAAGCGTTGGCGATCTACTAACTTAATCAGAATCAATCGATCGAATTAAGCTAAAGCAGGCATAAAATTATATTGCTTTTCGAGAAACTGATTGTTTGATTTACAGTTATGGTTTATGCTTTTTATTCAGGTTACAAAAGCAACGAAAGAATTATACTAAAGTTACAGTTACTTGGGACAAAACATCTAAAAATAAATTTTATTAATCATAACATATTTTGGGCAATATTTATATATTCGTTGTAAGTTTGCGGCTAGTACGTTCCTCAACTCTGCCACAACTTAAGTTAAACGACTGATGGCTCCTTGTGGGCCTCAAACTGCGAGCTTAACGTGAACACTGAACATATAGGTAGACCTGGAGTTCCAGCTTATAGAAAAGTCATATCATAGTATAAAGGATAATGCGCTAAATAAGTTGCTCTTCAAATGGTTTTGAGTAATAATGTGAAATGGTGATAACTTAAAGAATACCAGGCATTGTTTGTCTAAAACTTAAAACTAAACCTTCGTAGATTTAGTATTACGTTTACGTTTAATTTAATTATCACTATCATCTCACTACTGTATGTACGCATCATATGTGTTATCAAGAGAATTTTTGAATAAAGAAATTGTGATTCGACTTATGACTTTGTATACGACGGCAAAAACGTAGGTACTAGCCACGGCCATTGCGGCAAAAGCGAGCGATTAAGAACAAAGATTACGTTGAGCAAAGCGGTGAACACTAACAAAACAACCGTTAAACAATGTTTGACACGTAACGAGGCGATGCAGAGTGCAGCTCCAACGCTGTTGACACAAGTCGGAGGTATCTAAACAGGGGAGGGCGACGAGACGTGCAATTTTAAGCGAGACCTGATCTTCGCTTTCATCAATAGAGTATTACCAAACTCTCTTGACAGACCGCTCAAAATATTAAGAGCTTTGCAAACTTCGGATCTCGAAATAAATATGATATGATTATTGAATGCTAAGAGATGAGAACCTGGCTGGTTTTTAATGGTGTCTGAGCATTGCAGGTTCAGCGAGGCGTAAATCGTAGCGTAGCTACAAGTAGCTTTATTATCGTTCAGCGTAGGAATTGAATGAGATCAGTCTTGCTTACTAATAAACGCGTTAACGCTAATATAACAGTAATAAATAATTTACGAGAATATCAGTGTTATTTATGTTACTGATACTATTTAATTATTTTCTAAGGAATAGCATATGAGAATAATTATATATTATCGAGCTATCTTTTGTGGATGAATTAAACAAGATAACTTGTTAGAAAGGATTCCAATGAATGAAAATAAATCTTCAAGATAAATGGAAAAAAATATACATGACATGAAACTCTTCACACGAGTCTATCTTGCAAGTGGACTTCATCATCAAGATTCTAGACCGATGTACGTGCACAATTGGTCTCATAACCAAAGTTTAACCAACCGAATTCAAAGGCTAAAGTTGATCGCAAGAGTCGTGCACTGCAGGAGCCGCAAAAACCAGCTTTACCAAAGAGCATAAACCATATCGGATGGCCCAAATTTATTTTAATTAATTAATTGGAAGAACGATGGTAGATAGCGGTAATAGCCTAGGTTAGAGCGTTTGTCCCCCCGGCAAGCATCAAGCAATCTAACTTTTCTAAGTTACGCGCATTTGTAATTTGAAAGCAATTAAAATATCACTTCTTCAACAGTGAAGGAGGACGTCGTGAGGAAATCTGCATGCCTCAGATTTAACCAGAATGTTCTCAAAGGCGTGTTAAGTCTACCAATCTGCACTTGGCCGCCGTGGTAGACTAGGGCGTGAATGATTCCGGCCTCACTCTAAGAGGAAACCCGTGCACTGTAGGGTTGGGTTGATGATGATGATATTTTCTCATGTCAACGCGAAATACGTACCACTATACATAGCGGTACATGTGTTTATGTATATTGCGACAAATATAAAGTGAACCATTTATCAAGGAAACCCCCAAATCACATTTTCGACAGTCATACATTGTCTGGAAACGTGTTGAAAGCCCCGCTTAGACTCGGACGCGGTCCGCAAAGCAATTTTAAACTCAACACCTGCTTTTTGTCAGGTAAGATACTAAAAGTATTATCGGACTATGGTATTGAGTAAAAGTTACAATTAAAAAAGTTTTGAAGTTTAAAAAAGAACAACCTGAATAACCTGAGTCGAACTGATGATGTCCGAGTGATTTCAATAAAAACACAGTAATTTTGAAGGTCGGTTACGTTACACAATATAGCGCTCTCTTTCGAATTAACTAAGCCGTAACTCACAGTTACGGCTTAGTTAATTCGTTTTTTTAGTTATTCAACATCATCATCGTTATCAACCCATTACCGGCCCACTACAGGTCACGGATCTCTTCCCCGAATGAGAAGGGTTTAGGCTTAGTCTACCACGCTGGCCAATTCCGGATTGGTAGACTTCACACGCCGTTGAGAACATTATGGAGAACTCTCAGGCATGCACGTTTCCTCACAATGTTTTTCCTTCACCGTTTAAAGCAAGTGCTAGGCTATAACTGCTTCTAGTTATTAGTTTAAGTCACATCCATTTGTAAAATGACATCACTTTGTAACTTGAGAAACTAATTTTAAATCTATAAAATTATAATTATTATGAGTTGCTCATCTCTAAACGTCTCAACTCTTACCTACTTCACTGTCATACGAGCACCTACAATGTTTGTCTGAAAATACAATAGCTGCACAATTTTTCAAAGAATAACCACAAAGCTTAAGTATCATATTTTCCGTCCTCGTGTTGATGGAAAAGCTCCTAGATGCGGTCGCGATTCGGAATGTGATTTTAAAATGTAAATGAAAACTCAACGCTTTTAACATCTAAGTTTGAAGTATTTTGGAAAATATTAATAAATAGCAAGAATATCTATAGATAAACTGAAGCTTAATTTTTTATATGTATAATTGTATAGCTTATAAAAAATTCTGCGAAGTGGTCACTGAATGAATTTGTATTCTTTAAAAATGTTGTTTTTCTCTTAATAATGTGCATGTAATTTCCATCCCCAAGGTCCTACTGAAATGGAAATTAATATCAGACTGAGCCATAGCGAAGAGTGGTTAGATTTCGCTAGCCCACAAAAAATATTATAAAATTGAAAGAGTGTACCTGTTTGTCTGTTTGTCTTTGGCGCTAAGAATTTGACGTTAAAAAGGTCAATTCGCGGGCATCATCTCTAATCATTCAACTCCTGATTTATGGACTTCGAGGACTATCTACCAATTACTTCTTCAACGACAGATACGATGTAAGAGGGATATTTCGGTGACGGTTAAGGTCATAAAGTTGTATATAGACAGATCTGGAGCCGTAAATCTTCGTTCGAAACTAGGGTTGCTACAACGAAGTTTCTATGTGTCTAAAAATAAAATATGGAATAAAAATCCTCATTTTTCATCCTCAGCGTTTATACATATATGCTTACAATTATGTAAACATATATGTTTAAACGCTTCATAAGTGCCTATGATAGGCCTACATGAATAAATAAATTTTGAATTTGAATTTGAATTTATTACTTAAAAGCTTGTTTAGGGCACATGTTTAACAATGTGGCAATCAGTCGTTGATTTTATAAAAATCCTGTGTGCAATTCACACAGGGCAGAAGTGAAGCTTCTGAAAAGTAGCGAATGAAAGATTGAGATGGTTATGGAGTATGAGGATAAATGTAAAGTTTACTAATTTTACCAAGTTAAAGAATTATTTAATGTTTTAATGTAAAACCATGGAAACTTAAATTGGAAATAAAATGTGTATTATATTTAACTCATTATTTCCTTAATCTCCCTTTATCTACATATTATAAAGTTTCCATGGTAACTAAAATATTAGGTACTATCTCATAGTCTACCATACATTTATGTGTTTCTTTCTTCATCGTGACGCATTTTCGTTTCATCGAATCTAAATAAGTTTTACAAGATTCATTTCTTAAACATTATTAGATAAAAGCTGACGCTTATTTACATTAAAAAAAAACATTTGCCTGACGTCAAATTATTTATCATTTAATTTAATGTAGTACGTATATTCTCGTAAATCAAAAACAAAAACTAATTATACAAGTACACTAGTATCATAGCAGTTACGTAGATGTCTGGCGATGAGAAAGTCGAAAAATTGTCAAAACGCGAGCAATTATTTTAGACAGTTTTTAGGATTCCCGTAACCACAGGGCAAAACGGAGACCTTAATTATTTCACTCAGCTATCAGTTTGTCTAACCTTCTGTATTTAGCGGATCTCTAGTTCGCGGACAGAATGAGTTAAATGTAAGATATTAGGATATCTGGTATAGAACGTTGATCCAAAACCGAACATCGACTGTTTTTTGGCTTTACATGGTTTTAAGTATGTTTTTGCTTACTTACAGTATATGTATAAAATTTTATAAAATCGTCAATAGTCTTTGAAAAAACCGATTTTAAGATAGAAATATAAATAAGCCAAACAACTAAGTTTGGCTTTATTAAGATTTTAAGTTAGGTGCATGAGAAAACGCTAATACCTCTCTTCGCTCGTTTAGTGAGATTAACACTATTCAACTTTTGCTACGTTAGATCGCCATTTAAAAATCGCTAAAGCTACTTCGCTGTTATGCTTTGCTGTCTTGTACGATTCGGCAAGCATTAAATGTACAATTTGTCAAAGAAGCAAGAAAGCGCAAGTATCATATTTTCGACAGATACATTGTTTGAATACGTCCCCGGTGTTACCGGGAAAGCCTCGCTATAAACGTGGTCGCGTTGCAAAGTGCAAATTTGAAATGTAAATAAAAACACTTCAGCTTTAACCTGTGATCCATGTTCCTTATTTTAACGATATAGTATGTCTGGTGTGTAATGATGTGAATTGGATTTATAAGTATACCGATACATATTATAAAAGTCGATACAAAGTTGTTTTTTCACGATGTTAGGTCGTCTATTTAAAAAGCTAATGTACGATTTATGATGTACATTTAGATTTGATTTATATTATCATCATTTTAACAGATGACCGTCTACTCTCTATTCTGCTGGAAACTGTTCTTTTGTAGGAATTGTATGTATTCAGCAAAACCTTTGGACTTGTACTTCATCTGTCTACCTTTCGGGATATCTCTAAGTAGAAAGGGCCTAACAAAACGTTAGCGAGCTTACTTATTATTTTTTTCTTTTTTTTTTAAATATATTATTTAAAAAAAGTAAGTAGTTTTTGACATTGATCGACAACTGAGACACAATGGACCCGAGATAAAACCATTAACAAGGCAGCTGCTCTTAGAATAATTATAAACCAAATAAATTATATCGCATATCGAGTACTATACTATATAGGTACCTACTGTTAGTATGAGTGATCGTTACCGACACACCGACAGTCGTCGTTGCGGTTATGGATCGAGCGCTAGAACACGGGGCGGTCCGCAGCGCGAATGAATCACAATGTTATCAATCACGGCTGTATTGATGGAGTGGTCTGATTTTGATTTAAAGACTCCGTATTTACTAACTACGAGTATATCAGCTGATACGCTTTGCCTATTTCTAATATCAACATAATATCTGCTTATTTCAATTATCAGCTTTTGGCCTGAGGGCATTGTGTACAGTCACTATATAGAAGCGAGACAAAAAACCCTTCTTAGTTTTATGTATTTTTCATTATGTAGTGAATACATTGTTTTTCTCATTAAATTGTGTTTTGGTTTTGTGTTTATCATTTTATGTGTTTTTTTCGGTCTTGCTGCGAAAACGAACTGTAGGAGCGAACTCTATATCAGGTCTCAACGTAAAGGTTACGTATTTTAGCATTAAATTATTCCAAATTTCAAGCAAAACTAACAAGGACGGTAAATAAGTTCCGGAAAATCTCACGTAATACGTTACGGACATGTTTACTCGTAAAACGGGATACGACATATAGGTACCAGAATTGAGCACATTAAGAGCTTACATTTCATGTCTGCGAGCATAAGCCGCCCTCTGAAAAGATTTGATGGCGAGGTTAGAGATTTATGTCAAGGATCATAGAGTCGGGGATCGGGGGATTTCAGTGCTCCAACATCCGACTGTGCCCTTTGTGGTTGGAGCACTATCCGGCTTCACTTCACTTTGTACCTCTTACTCCTGCTGCCACTTACCTTGCGGGACGTTTCAATTTCGTTTTAAGAAAAATCCGCGGCCAGTCCAGCCAGCCGAATATCACATGGCAGAGCTTGCACCAGACTGTTTTTGTGCAAACTAATTTGCCGGCAGTGACCAATTTCTTTTTTAAAACTATTTAAAAAAAATATTACCTGCTTTATTCACAAAAATGTATGGCAGGTACTGTTGGTCTACTAATTAGCATTTTGACGGCCGATTGGCACAGTGGGCAGCGACCCTGCCTTCTGAGCCCAAGGCCGTGGGATCGACTCCCGCAACAGGGAAATGTTGGTGTGATGAACATGAATGTTGTTCAGTGTCTGGGTGTTTATCTGTATATTATAAGTATTTATGTGTATTACTCATAGCAATATTCAACAGCCATCTTATTACCCATAACACAAGCTACGCTGACTTTGGGTCTAGGTGTCGTAGCATATTTTTTTATTAATTATTTTCGACTGTTCAAAAGTTCTTTGGC
This sequence comes from Pararge aegeria, assembly GCF_905163445.1. NCBI lineage: Eukaryota > Metazoa > Arthropoda > Insecta > Lepidoptera > Nymphalidae > Pararge > Pararge aegeria. Next base: position 12,636,958 of record NC_053187.1, on the reverse strand, counting down.
ATAGTTTCCAAGTATTTTACAAGGGAATTCCCAGAGTCAGAGTAAGGAAATTAGCGTTGTATATATGAAAATAAATGGTGTCATAGACTCTAGTCAGTACATGATATAATATATGTTATTGCCCTTAGAAGGTCTTTAGCAGTGAGAGGAGACCTTTTACTATGGGACGCTTAAAGACGCTTATAAAGACAAGATAATAGTACGCCAGATATATCGACTATTATTATACTAGTTAAACGAAGTCTTTTATCTATCGTCTGCACAACGACGCGACATTGTTAAAAATACTATGTAGGTCCCGTACTACTGATGCTAGTATGGGTACTTCTTCGCCCCGAACTTGTCACACGATTTCTCTGTCTAGTTGGTTTCGTTGTATCTTTGTATGACTATCCTTACTAATAATAAGCTGAGAATAATGATCATTATAAAATACCTAATTGGATGCTGCGGATATAATCTATTTTAGGTAAATCGTCTCATCATCGGTTGATAAAATAAATATTAAGCATAAGTATAAAGATTTGTAAGGAAAACATTTACCTACGGATATTTATCGTTTCCACCTCAATTCTGAATAGAGCACTCGTATTTTATTTAGCGATACGCTGAATAATTGCTTGGCTTGCCTTTTAAGAGGATTATTTTAGTACAACAATGCAGACTATTAGCAAATTCAAAGGATCCTTCAACTCTGCTCTATTTGTGTGTAGAAACAATATCTATCGCAGTGGGCAATTAGGGATCAAAAATAAATCTCCCTAAAGTACTGTACAGTTGCAGGGAAGTTATAGTACGGGGCACTCTAATATCGTAGCAGCAAGGACTTAGCGTTGCTAAGTTTTCTCCACTCAGCTACGCCAATGATATCTCTATTTCGACGAGGCTTCCTCGCTTGGGAACATTAATCCGTTGCTATAGTCAGGACTTGAATACAATAAATCATACAACTTGTGTACCAAAACAAAAACTGACTGCTGAAAATCGTGCTATCGCGGAATTTTTTTTTTTATTTTGCCACAACAAGCTTATAACAAGCTTCTACCTGGGACATCATACGCGTTTTTTTTGAACCTGCTGGAACCGCTTGATTCCCCATAATATGTCTGTGACTAGGATACGTAACCTCTATGCAAAATATCGTCAATACCAGTGTGTCTTTCGATTAACCCACAAAGTTCGTTTTAAACTCCTTTAGGAACATTTAAAGGTTAGCTATTCGGGATGAAGAGATGCCAGCTATCTCTCTACCAAATAACAACAACATCGTTGTTTGACATCGTCGGACAACTGCTGGTCCGGAGCAAACAAACAAATAACAACACTTTCGAATTAGTAATATTAGTGAGGACTATCTATGCTGCACAAAGCAGGTACAGCATAGCTAGTTCGTGTAGCTAGCGTATATATCTACGTCTTGGCGTTTATAACGTGTGTTATGTACATGGTCTATAAAAATTTCTGAACAAAGAGATTTTATCACATCGCCTCCTGGACGATTTACACTTTCAGTCCCAATCTCGTGTGAGAGAGGAAGCCAGTGCCCAGCTGTGCGATATAAATAAGCTGAGGATTTTTTTAAACTACTTTTAAAAAAGATAACAATAAAACAACAAAAAAAGTTATATCAATTACGAACAAAAACTACGGGTGCTATCGACTGTAAAGTTATCTACGGTGATTCATAACAGTTGGGGGGAAAACGAAAAAACAAAGCTCAATAATTATTATGCTAGCAAAGCGAGTTTGCGGAAGCCGCAAAACGAAATTTAATTTGCCCTGAACGCTGCATCAGAAATAAAGTTTAAACAGTCGCTGCAGTAGGCGGCAGTACGCTCAACTTCTAACGCAAATGAATAGCGAATGGGAAAAGTTAAGCTGAGAAAAATGATGTCCCACTCTACGGCTGGGCTCCGGGTGCGGACCATTGTCGACTTACGAGAACAGCGCACTCGCTGCCGAGCTCGTACTCGATATTAATGTCGTTTGCCACGTTCAACGGATACGTTTTTAGGGTCCCACTGCTTAATGGCTGACCGTCATATTCATAAACATTACATTAAAATTGTATATAGTTTCTTGGAATGCTTCTTTACTTAATATTATAAATAATACACTGTGTTTGCTTTTCCTACTCGCCCTAATTAAGAAACCTATCAACTTGATTTTTTGCATGGAAGAAGTTGAAAGGACGGAGAGTAATTAAATAAGAATAAGTTACTAAAATGGACTGTATCAATAGGAATATAAGAAGTAAAAATAAACTCTTTGTGCAGTTGACTAGGCTACATAAAATTAATAATTAATTCAAGGAAATTGTATATTATTAATTTTATAACAAATTACCGAATGAAATATTTGAGATGTTTATCAACAAGTTCAAAGTTTTAATAAAACGTAAACTTATAGGAAAATCGGGTTATGAAATTAAGGATTACTCAGCTAAATATTAATTGATGTTAGATGGTGATAACAAAAAAAATACCCGGCTTAGTTTGTTGTGGGCTCTTCTTAGACCAGGGCGCGTTTGGAACCCTCGTAACTTCGATAATCTAAAGGTTATCGAAGTTATCACCATTACACAATTATGTAAACATATGTGTATGAACGCTTCATAAGGTTCTGAGATACGCCTACATGAATAAAGAATATTTAAATTGAATACAGCTGTAAGCTAGTGTAGAATATATGTAAATCCTAATTAGCTTACTCCATTTTCATAGCTTGGTCAGAAATAGGAACGCATTAACTAAAACATATACACTACTACATGATTTTAAGCCTAACGCATATACCGTTCCGTACAACGAAACAGAAATGGTTGGAAAATCAACTGGAGGACTTAACTTGCAGCGTGCAAATCTTGTTTTCCCGTGATGGATTAACCAGAATGATACTAAAAATCTTATAGTACAGAAATGGGACTCAAAAAAGTTACATGTAATTCGATCGAAATTATGTTATATAATACTAATGCAATTAGTAACATATACGGAAGTTCTCAACATAACTAAGAACAACCATCAATACGATAGTTTAAGCCTAACCGCGGGTACGAGTATTTTCGCCAGTTTCTGAAGCGCTGGTCAATCGAACATTTGTAAATATGAACAAGCGATTAATTATGTATAAATGCTATTCATTTGGCGGCCAACTGGCGCAGTGGGCAGCGACCCTGCTTTCTGGGTCCTAGTGGGCTCAATTCCCACAACTAGAAAATGTTTGTGCGATGAACATGATTGTTTTTCGTGGCTGGGTGTATATTATAAGTATTTGTGTGTATAATATTCATAAAGTATTCAACAGCTATCTTAGTACCCATAATAAAAACTACGCTTACTTTAGGGCTAGATAGCGTTGTGTGTATTGTCGTAACATATTTATTTGTTACTAAGCATTATTTATTGCATTTACCATACCTATAACCCTGTAACGTTGTTAGTTCAATCGACTAATCTGTTTTTAACGTATCACACTTTTGGTAGTTAATTAAAAATCAATGGTTATTAAGACAGTCCGCTAGTATAAACAATGACCAGCGTTCCAGGAACTGGGGGTAAGTCACTTCATTTCGAGATAGTTCGAGAGCGAGTCATTAACGTGAATGAAACGTGCGGCAATAAGAACTTTGTTTTATTGCTTTACTTTAGAAACAGTTAAATAAAAACAAAAGAAAGTATTTCACTACTTACCGTTTTCGCCATTTGCGCTGACCCGGTGTCTGGGTACTGGATTAGAGCTTGAAATGAATCTGCAAAAGAATTGTTTTCAACTTTAAAACTTCACAAAGTGATTTAATTCAGGTTCAGGTACATAGTAATTTCTTCAGAATAAAATAACGGCACGCTTTGTTAATGTTTTACTGTATTATAGTAGTAGGTCTATACATTTTTCTTCATATATAAATGTGTTAAGAAGTTGAACTCGAGATCCCAAGGATTGCTAAATTCTAAAACCGGTGTCCGAACACAATTATTTACTTTATTGTACTATATTTTAAGGCTGGAGTTTTTAATGTACTGTATTTTATTATTCTAACCTTGGTTTAACAAAGGCAGGCATTTTTTTAAACTATCCAAGCAAGTACAATTTTGTGAATCCATCCGCAGTTTCCTGTACTAATTAACATACAAATTGGTAAACTGGTCGGCAAATAAACCCCTCATTTTTGAAGTCGGTTAAACAGAGGTGCCCGGTTAAGCAAATCAGTAAAGAAAAAATAACAATCCTGGCTTCAGGTTTGTTTTTCTAAACAAAGGCGTGGTAAAACGCATTGAAAGGCGTTAGCATTTTAAAAGTGGAAAGTAAAAATTGTATGCAGACAGAGTTGCGAGCAGTACGGATAGTAGTTAATCTTTAAAGTGGGGAAAATACAAACCGCGACATGGCAAGTTATTAAGTTACTTAAGATGTTTAAGTAATCGAATCACTACACAGTTGTTCAATGTTTGACGACTATGTAATATCGTGTTCGTTTAAACAATGTGAAATTGACGTGGGGTGCTACGCGATCCATCTCCTCGAACAGTTCGTGGAGTTCCGTCTCAGGTGCACCACAGGTATTTTATCATCTACAACACTCTAGCAAATATGCGAAACAAGTTTCATGTAATTTTGCCTCCATCGTGAACTCTTGCGAGCATAAATTGATACGTTTGCTCTCTAGATTCGCGAAAGTTTATAACATTCTGGGACTACGGTAGATTAATGTTGGTTTATTTTAATAAAACTACTTATCACTTATATTAAACTCAGATTAATCGTTTATTTATTACAGACGTAGCTACGCGACTACGCAATGCTACGCCGCGTAGCTTCGACTGTATATAATGCTGACTTAAAAAATACAAAATTTGCTGTTCGGATGGCTAGAAAACGAACTTTCCGACTTCTTTTATCGGTAAGTTTTTTGGGTAAAAAGTATTCTCAAATATCTAAGATACCAAAGTAACACTTATCTTCTGCCAAAGCAAGAAGTTTATTTTGATGTAAGTAGCAGAGCGCTACCTACATTGAGTGTGTCATTTCCCGTAGTGTGTTAAACTATAGTCACAGCCGAAACTAGGCAGGCGACTATAGTTAAACACACCAATATTCCCATATTCCAAACCAATATTAAAAATGCGAAAGTGTTACTGTATGTAACCTATGGGCTACGTACATAACAGTACAACGGATTTTTTCAAATTTTGCACATAGATAGCTCGCACCCTGGAAACGAATAAAAGATAATTTTTAACCCGGAAAAACAAACTCGTCTCCCGATTTAAAATAAACCAAAATAACGGCTGAAATCGAGCTTTTTTTAAAGTGTTAACAAAGGTCATAGTAAATTAGACGTACCACGTAGGTACGCTACAATATTATCGACACTCACGCCAACCGTTATGGTCACACTTGTACTGAAGAAATATAACAAACAACACTTATTAACAAACTCACTCGGAAATCATTGTGACAGAAATAAGTGGAGGCTAGACTCAGTTAGGGGTTATTTACTGCAGAGGGATAAACGAGAACCTCCTAATTTAAGGGTGCGATCATTGTTGTCCGCGGTGTGAGGAATAAATTCCTATTTTTACACAGGAGCTACATCGTTTGGGCAACACCTGCGTCAAATTATGTGTCATTAGATAATGCCTTTTTTATTTTTACCCGCTTTTTACCGTTTTTTTTTCGTTTTTAGTCTCTTTTAAATTAGCATCAAGCGTGTTTGAGAAAAAAAAGCTAACGCTTCCTGATTGTTTATGTATGAATAATATATATTCCATAAAATCATGGTATGGTAGTTATTTTTTAATCGTTAGTTATATCGTGATCGTACCACATAGAGGAGTATTTTTCTTAGAACAGATTTAACTATCAATATGTACATCAAATCAATTCCTCAGTTACAGATCATATGGCGATTAATTAACTTTGAATTTATAATTTAATTAGCGGACTCACAAAGTCGATATATTATATAATAAAACGAATAGCACAGCCTATATACCTGAAGCATAAGTAGTAAATAAAAATAGTTTCTATTGATACAGGAATAAAGTTCACAACAAACTTAAAACCGCGTTAGTAAGGGATACGAGTTTTTATCTCACAAACAATTCACCGAAGCTATAAAATATAGAGTGTAAGACACTCAAACTCGACCCAAGAGCGTAAAGGCAGGTGAAAAGTAACGCGCCGTCTTCTCATACATACTTAAATGCTCTTTAAGGTTCATATTTTTTTAAGACTGCTATTTAGAAACTCTATTAGGGGTTAATAGGGAGGGTACAGTAGATAATACCATTTCATTGATTTTAGGTTCAGATTCTACTATAACTGTAAGATATTCTGCTTTTATAAAGAAAATCTTTTCCCATTTCTCCCAATGATCTTAACTATTTACGGGGGTTGATTTCATCATTTAAACCTTGACTGAAAACAAAGAGATGTGATGGGCCCATAAAACTATTGCTTTGATTTCACATTAGTAGCGATTTTATTTTTATTGTCAACTGCCCTACTCAGAATGATAATATGACATCACATTTGGAAAGGCATACTGTTCTTGACATGTCTTTTCTTTATTCTAAGATATTATTTGTGTACTGAAAGTAGCGAACGGAAAAGAAAGATTATTTTTAGTGGGTAAAAAAGAGCATGGCTTATTAAAAATAAATAATTAATTACTGAAAGATAAAGATCATAAAGTCTTTGGGCTCCACGGTTACCGACGTGTAGGTTATATACATAAATATATTGTTAAATTGTAACTTTTTATTTAATAGATTCTGAAATCCAAACCTGAAATAGTCATAACAAGTAGCCGACGAACGAGAAGTAAATAAAGAGACCTAAGTATATGATATTTTTAAGTTACTGGAAAAACAGAATATTTATCTTCATTCAATGGATAAAATTATTATGAAAAACTATTGGTACGGATGATTGCCTAGTAAAAAAACTTCAGAAAAAGAAGTTAATAATTTAGAAATTTACGTGGTAGCTTTTTTCATTTCATTTTACATTAGCTTACATTTTTTGAAAATATACATGTAGTGACAAAATGGGGTACTGAAGGGTTTATGCAAATTCTATGTTTTATTTCGAAACATAAGGTCTAGGTGTTTAAAAGAAACTATCTATAGTTTCCATTTTTAAAAATCATATACTTAGTACTTATGGTAATACAAGATTGAATCGCGGGCAACCGCTAGTTATTTGATTAAATAATTGAATGACTTCACACTTCAACTTTGACATTATTATGAAACGAATGAATGATACAAAAATTGTGCGACAAAAATTCAGACATAGTTAACAATAACAACAGCCGGGGCGGAAGTTTTTAAAACAACTTCGCCTGGTTACCCTTTATTCGGATTTATTTATTCGAGTTGAAATATTCGAGGGCTAATTCAATAACGATGCTGCTCCGATTGCGCACAAGAAATTCAAATGATCCCAATCAATCCCTATGCGATGTTTTTCATTAAAAATTCAAGTAGAGAACGCAATTACTTTATGGAATATTTAAGTCGATATCAACGTAAACACAAGACGGGCGCTGAGGTTGTAAATTAAAATTCTCTAATCCGCATTTCGCTCTGAAGGAAAGAGGTAGCTTCCGCCGCTTCCGTTATGTAAATTTAAGCGAGGTCTCGTCTCCGCAGTCCAGCCGATTACAATATAATATGATATCTTAAATCTCGCTGGCTTTTGCTCGGGCCGTGCTATGTCAAGGTTGAATGCATTCTCGTTCGCAATTTAGGCGTCCTTTCATCCCGCTGCGCTGGGGCATTTGCAAAGAGCAGTATGAAAAGTTGTGAGCGGCGAACCGCGGCTAACGACAAACCCTTGACTCGTTTGTTCTAAATATATGTAATTTAAAACACGCGACACCCGCAAGCGTACAATTACGCAAATTCACGCTGTATCACGATATTTTGCCTTTTAACTTACACTCTAAAAACACAGCTGTGCCGTGTAAAGTGGATAGCTTTCATTATGAAAGTGTTTTAAAATTTGTGTACAAAAACGAGCACTATTCAAAAGATAAAAATCTAAAATAATAAAAAAATCCTGTGCAATTTATTCATACACGGCAGAAGTGTAACTTCTGAAAAGTAGCCTACGAGAGATTGCGCTGGATGTAGAGTATCAGAACTATTACGAGAAGTATAAGGTTTATTATTTAGTTTCCATGGTAACTAGATAAAATGTATAATGTTTTCTATCTCACTCTGTCCTATACATTTATGAGTCTGTGTCTGAATGGACTTATTTTTTCGTTTCCTCGATTTTGAAATCACAACGATTGTAAAGAAATTTCACTTCAATAATCCCACTTGCGAAGCGAGCTATTTTCCATTGATTTAGCTTAATCACTAAATTTTATAGTATTTTTACCGAATTCAAACTATTTCATTATTTTTACTTGCTTCTTTTGTCTGACGGGAGACTGCGACTGTAGCCTACCGGCAATGACCTATCACGATTGTTTTCGCATTCTGGTACGATGATGCGGAGAAACCGATTAGGTGACATTGCTGTAACTTCATATATGTATTAATTTAATTTGAGATGGCGATAACAATAGCAATACCCGGCTAAGTTGTAGTGGGCTTCTTTTTAAAAGGAGTGTCGAACCCTATATTCAAAATAAACGAATATAAAATTATCAACATCAACTCGCTACTATGGGAAAAAAATTGTTAGTGTTAACTAACCAGGCAAATTTCGATACTGAATTTATTATTTGATTTTATTTGATAAGATCAAACACAGTGAGTGTCACCTAATTCCGTCGACCATATTAGAACAGCGTGGTGAACCCAAGTTCTGCAACCCTTTCTCCTATGAGAACGGAGACGCAATTAAAATGCAAACGTATTGCGACGGTAACGTGAGCCTAACGTGCTAGTGTTGTGTGCTCAGGTGTATGCCATTAATTAGGCTGATGATGATGAAGAGCAAGAGAGACAGAAAGTCTTTAACATAATGCGCATTCAAAGTTACGTCATACCGATCCATGTCATGCATGCATTTTTAAATATGTCGTTCGAACTAGCTCTCTGTTTCAATACAACTACTTATATTCTTTATTTAAAGAAGTTATGCCGAAGGTATATTATGCGATGGCTATGGATTTGTAATATACCATGTATGTAACCCATGATTAGTTTTGACGTGACGTCTTATAATTCGATGGAGCCGGCTGCACGCACGAAAAAACATGACGTATGCGGCGTTACCTCGCTCTGAGGCGTTCCATTCAAGGCGACAAAGAGGCACAGTCGGCCTCCGCGTTCGACATCTGTCTCTTGTCTACTTGAGTGAGCGATGCGTCCGCGTGGACAACTTCTACACAATAATACATTTACATGTTTTCGGCAAGGATGAAGTGCAGTGAAAAGTGAATGTGGTGTCAATTGTTTATAGCAACGATAATATCTATCAAACAAATAAAATTAAAATTTTCTTTTGAAAAATGCAACCATTCCATCAGTATTTTCTTACGACGTTGTCACGTTCAACTATTGTCAGTAAGTCGACTTTACAGACAACCAATTTTTTTAAAGCAATTAATGACTGACAAAGCAGACGGCCTACCTACGGACAACCTAAGTACGGTAAGTACAAAATCATCGCCTAAAAACAGAGCAACCGAGCGCAGTGCCTGCAAGGCACACGTCCTGCGACGTGCCGCCCTGTATCCATCAACCTGAGCCTCTGAGGTGTACGTGTTAAGCTGCATGTGCCTTTAATTACACCAGCAACCACGCCTATTAAACTGGAACACAGCATTGCAAGATGCTGCTTGTCAGAAATGAGCATGGCCTACGTACTTCAACGGACGAGCTCTGTCACAAAAATTTCATTTACTACTAAAAGTGGCCAGCAAGTTACAGGTTCTTTAAACTCATCGTCTGTCTCTTTGCTGTAGACTCTACAACCGGTTCGAAATGCGACCGAGCATACGAAAAATACCAAGTGGGTATGTACATTTCCTTAAGAAAATCATAACGAATATTACACCGTCAACACATCACGTAAGACCGGCGAAGGTTATATCACACGTTCCTAATCCCAGAACAAATCTCAATGAAGATCGCGGTAATCCCACCCCCCGGCTTCCCGCGCACCCTCAGTCGATTGGCTTTATTAAGGTGTAGCAGACCGCTACAATTATTATGCGGCCCCTGTTTGCGGTGGATGTCGTGTCTATGTCGTGGGATTCACGTAATTAAGGATTTCGTTCGCCTGGCATTCTACAATAACCCAATATAATCTGTGACCTATTCCCCACCATCGGATGTAATCTATTCTACCAAATATCACATCACGTTCAAAGAGCCATGAGTTTTAATATCGCTATCAGGGCTGGAAAAAAGTTTCGAGACAAGTGATAATTATTTAGGTTAAATCAGTTTTGTTAGAAAAAATCTTATTTGGGAATTATATATTAAATCGCTATTTATTCGTTGTACTCTTGAACGTGAACACTTGAACGGTAAAAAGTTGATGCGAGTTCTAACACAAGCGGTCAATGAACCCAGTCAACGGCCACACAAAGCAACATCACTCAAAGGCGATCATTTTTACGAGACAACAAATATAAATATTCAAGTATGCTTACCAGTACAAAAAAAATATCCCAGCACTATAACGTCACAACACAATTTAACAGTGGTCTCTAGGACTAAGAGCACAATTATTTATTTTTAATGTATAGAAAGCAGTTATTAAATCAACACCGTAAAATATTCGGTAAACTCCGTGAAACAATTTTCAACTTCCCGTCCCCTTTATTAGTAGTAATATGATAAAAACTTAGGGAATATTCATTAGATAAACTCGCAAAACTTACGAAAATAACAACGAGAAACAACATGAATCCAAAATTGCTAACTCGTAAGTGGTAAAAGTTATAAAGCATTTTCGGTGGTCGTCCCCTGTACTGAATGCGAAAATATGAATCCTTTATCGAATTACAATTAACGAAGAAAAATTGCTAAATCGGTCTTGAAATAGATTGAATTTTACTGTGGCAATATACCTCGGTTCTTTGTAGGTTCTTAAATTGTTGAAAATAAATTGAAGAGAAATATAAGCAGGATAACTTTTTTAAGATAGCTTTATTTACTTTCAGATAGAGATGGAAACATGTACATAAGTGGGCATCAACGTGATCAAAAAAACAAACTATCTGAAAAAATAAAAAACTATTGTAAAAGATTTTAAGCTTTTGAATATATAAAAAATACATATGGATTTGTAATTGTTTCGGATTAAAGTTATCAAAACATAAAGCGGTTTTGCGGAAGACTTTTTAGACTTTTACTACAAAACATGTTGTTCAATTCAATTAAATTCTTTTATTTGCATAAAACATTGAAGGTATACATGTTTAGTCAAAATCTATGTAATGCAAATCTTAATTTACACCAATTCTTGATGATGATTTTCATACTTAATATACAATAACTATGAAAATCATCAAAAATTACTGTTGAAAATGTCATGAAATAATTGTAGTCATGGAAAGTCAATTGAAAATAACATATATATAAATTAAATTAGTACCTAAATAAATTATATTTTGTCATCCAAGAACTCTCTTAACGAGTGATAGCATTTTTCAACCAATCAGTCACGTAATTTTGGCTTGAAGTGAAATAATGGTAAATCTTTAATATAATAGCTACAGGCAATTTATTGTAAATCAAACTCATATCATAAAAATCAAAATCATATTGTTGCCAATTAAGTTTGCCAAGATATGAAATTACCAATAGTTAAAAAATAAATATTGAGGAGTCAAAAAGAGTAATATTTATTTTATTAAAGAAAAACAAACCGGGAAAAGTTATACCTCTGCATTTAGTATAGGTTACATTATAAGTTACTTACTTAAATTCAGTTGGGTACGGAACGTTTGTAGGGCATTGAAAGTGAAATGTATACGAAATATGTGCTTTATTTGCTCCCCACGCGACAGGATAATTGAAGTAGGGATTTATACGTTTCGGATCTACGATCTACTACGGTTTGTACCGATTTAGCTTTGTACGGGGCGATTTCGGTATATTTGTCTATCGCACCGGGTGGGATTGCCAAACCCGGGGTAAAGGGAAGGTATAGAATGTCAATATTCTACGTGAAACGTTAGTCAGTTTTTACAGGATGCGGAAATGTCTATACAACTGTCCCTGTACAAAAGGACTGGAAAATAGGTAATCGTGATCGATCCAATCGATTTACAAAAAAAAATATCGAAATCAACATCGCAACTTCTGGATGACCACTTATTTTAGTACGAATTTACACAGTTCAGTTGCTATTTGTGTCCGGCAGCTCTCTACTCTGGGGTCTACCGACGCTTCGTTTATGGTGGGGTCACCATAAAAGGCGCTTATATTGGGCGAATCTAAAAATTTAACTCATAACATCATAAGCCGTAATTGTGTTTGACGAGATGACGAGGTCCTTGGTGATCTAGGCTTACCAATACACCAATGAGGTAGTAATTTTAAAATACTAGAAAGAAAATACAATTATCCTCGTAGGTAAGTAGGTAACTTTTTACAAAGAGAACTCAACTGCGAACTGGTTAAGGCAAAAAAACCCTTTCCAACTGGACAATGACGAATGTGCGATAAAAAAGCAAACAGACATTTCGGTGGCGGTGCAAGGGTTGAATGGCGTTCGGAAATTGAAACCAGTGCATTAGCCGAGGAGTGTCACGATACCGACGAATTATGAGCGCTTCGGTAGAGAATTACCAATGTCGTGCCAATTAAATATTGACAAATCACTAGTGCTTCCATTCTCTTCGAAATTCAGCTAAGTATTTAGCTTTTTATCCTAAGTTAAAACCGCTTAAATCCGCAGCAATACATTCCGAAAGAACTCGAAGCGAAGCGAAGTGAAAACGCAGACGGGAAATGCTACGCGGTCGGGAAATGCTACGCGGTCGGTCTGGGTATATTGTGTAGAATAGTGGACGCAGGAAGTGTGCTTATCAGAAATTCGACGCGTTGTTTTAGAAGTTGTAAGTGGACAAATTCGCGTTGGAACACTACTATACTATTGGTCTTGATTTGAAACCATTCACACCTTAAGAGGGATTTCTTTTGTTTATAACAAAGCGTAATTAGTTATTAACGAAGTTTATAATTAGCTGAAAGTGAGCAGTACACAATGTACACCACACCGCCGTAGGCAAAGCTTATAAAATATGTACCCACCTACCTGGCAACCTCCTGTGTGCCGGATTTATTTAGGATATGCATGAGGGTACGATTTAAATTTTAAACGGATTGCGCCCTTGTATTTTGGGTCCTGCGTTATGTTGGGTAAATCTATCACTACTCCAGGCCGACCAAATATAATTTTAATGCTCACCTCGGTTCGATTATTAATAGGTGTTTTACTCAATGTTAGCGTGTGGGGATGAATTCACGTGCTAAAGTGATAAAGGGTTTATGCCAAAATTAGATTTGGAAATTAACGTTGAGCTGTAATTAAAAGGTTTTGATAGGATGTAAATGTATCCTGAGTGTTTTCAAACCACAATTACCTATCGCATAATGTAAATTTTAACTGAATTTAAAAAACCAAGGATATTACTTGTTTAATGAGTATTTTCTTAGACACATTGAATTTAAGAGATTGTTTCCAGCAAAAAGACCGCTTTTGCATGCATACAATTTTTCTGTCTTAATTTTTGCCTGTATTCTTTTAAGTTACGTTCTTTCTTTTCTTCTTTTTTACATGCCATTAAGTATTTATTCTTTCATAACTTACGGTTATTATAATTACAATAGCTACTCTTAATTAGATGCTTCTTTTTATTTATTCTTTCACAATAAAGAGCGAACTTACGCTAATGTATTTAATTAAACCGACTTCAAAAAGGGATAGATTTTCAGTTTACAGCGTATAATTATGTTGGTGGAGCCTATATCTACATAAAATATTCTAGAATGCTGGGTGTGGTTAGTTACATTAAAATTGATGTAACTAACTACAATAGAGATTTCTTAAATTTGAAATATGAGAGAAGATTTCCGGCGATAGAGACAAAACCTTTTAAAGCAACTACCTAGCCATGACTTACAATGAGTATTTCGTCAATATTAGGTATACTTCCTAAAAAAAAAAAAACTAGAAGTTACAAACATTACCCAACAGGCGCCTAACAGGGCACTGTAATAGAAGCTTAGGGACCACGTGCCTGATGCAATCGTATCGGATCAAGTTACTTATAAACAAGTTCAATATAAAGTAAAAACGACACTTACTGTTCTTAGTGAAGGTTACGATTTTGAGCACTTTCCCGTACCGCTGGAAGATTGAGTACAGCACGTCAAGGACTATGGGGTACAGCATATGCTCTATGATCACCCGTAGCACGGTGTTTGGCCCGCCCTGTAAACAAAATTTACATGAACCAAAAACGGTAATATTACTACCAATCTATAAACACAGGGCATAACTGAAATGAGGAAATTGTTAACAATTGTATTGGTTGAAAAAATATCCTACAAAAACACATCAGCGATTGATCACTATACGCCCATGACAATTTATTATTTGAGTAGTAATAGAATTTAAATAACAGTTTAGCCTATAAACATTGCGAACATTTGACATATTCGAGAACATTGCCCCAGACGATTTATAATTAGGGCGGTAAAAATAAACTGTTTTAAATCGTACAAATGAAGTAAATTTGATACTCCCACTTAATTCAGTAGGTAGCCCCATTTTTTAATTTAGATTTAAACGCTGTCGCCGTTTTTGTAATAAAAAAAATATATTTTTATCTATTTTTCTTCTGCTCTGGCAAGCATTACATATTTTAATTTATTAGATTCTATATAAAGTACGAAGTTGCACTATAAGAATAGAAATAGAATAGAAAACCTTTATTGCACCACAACAGGTAAAATACAAGGAAAACATTAATAGTACTTAGTGCTAGGTTGCAAAGGCGGCCTTATCACTAAAAGTGATCTTTTAAAGGAAACCTGAGCGTACGAAGCCTATAAAAAAGTGGAAAGTGAATGGTGCATAAAGTATTTTACAATAAAAAGAGTTTATTTTTACAGTTTTGTTAAGGGTTGCCCCTTAAATGATTGAAAAAGAGGAGCTGCGTTTACGTTTAATATCATCGCAATACATACCAACAGGTCGTTAAGCGAAGAAGCTTTACTCTGCGATTATTACTACTTGGCACCTTGTAGGTAGTTGCCAAGTATTTAGCACAGGCGTCTTATGCACTAGTTTGCATAATAAACACTCTTTGCATGCAGTTCACAAGCTCCATCAGTCTATTATATATCTTGCCCGCTATTCTCTTGGGACATTCAATCTGATTTACGGAACGAGCTTGTAATATCTAAGATGGTCTCAGTAATCAGCTTTGGTTCGGTTTTGTACTAAATAGATAATCTTCTTTGCTTTACTTTACCCTTAGGTAACGTTAATGTACGATTTAATACCTCGAATGTATGGCGGGCTATTATCTTGATATATTATGTTATTAAGAGCCTAAATCATATTTGATGCTCATTTACGGGAAGAACGGAAAAAATATATTTTCCGCAAACTGTGTTATTAAATTCCCGGGGACATTCTACATACCTACCTATGTGTAGTTTTTTTCTTTATTGACTATGCATTTATCACGCATTTAGTCGGACATTATAAAATGACTGGATTTAATAAATAAATGTACTACGACAATACACACACCGCCATCTAGCCCCGAAGTAAGCGTAGCTTTTGTTATGGGTACTAAGATAGCTGATGAATATATATATTTTTTATGAATATAATACACATACACATAAATACTTATAATATACATAAATACATATAAAACATTCATGTTCATCGCACAACATCGTTCATCGCAGCGCCACTCGGCCGTCGAAGCATACTTTGAGCATGTGAACTTTTGTTCACTACGTCGTCTAAGAAATCATAAGGTTTGTGTCCATTAGTGGAACGCTAAATGTTGACAATATTGTTTTCCAAAACAAGTTAGACCAAGACTGTAACCTCAACTGCGGTAGCGGGTTTACCTATCAGGGGTTAGACCGTTATACACGTTAAAATTACATAAACCTTATCGGTTTCTACGCAGTTTCTTATCGGAACTTTAAAACGCTTGGCAGTATATTTATATATACGTCAGTAGGGTGGTAAAAAGCCATGGCCGAAGTCTCCGACTCTCACGGTGAGTCTACTCTCTACAAATGATGTAGTACGGATAACGTAAATTCCTCCAAGGGTCACATTGTATGAGATATATAGTCTACTCTTTCAGTTGGAACTTAAACTACATTATTAAAAAAAATAAAACCGTCACATTTTTTGGACGACATAAAACGAGTAACAGTCACAAAGAGCCGATGAATTCAATCTGCGCTAAACTGTAGCGTGTGTAAATCCCTACAAAAGACCGATGCCCAGTTGTGAGGTTCTGTAGTTGAGATGATCTAATGAACTAATTATACCCCTTCGAGTGAAGCGGTGATAGCCCAGTGGGCAGGACTTCTTTTGCCGAGTTCGAATCCCAGCACGCACCTCTAACTTTTCTAAGTTGCGTTTTAAGTAATTAAAATATCACTCGCTTCAACGTTGAAGGAAAACATTGTAGGGAAAACTGCATGCCTGAGAATTCTCGATAATGTTCTCAAAGGTGTGGGACACCACTGGGCCAGCGTGGTAGACCACGGCCTTAACCGCTTCTCATTGTGGGAAACGGTAATGGGTTTATATGATGATGGTTATAACCTTTCAAGTAGAAATCATAAATCGGTGTAGATTTCATTGTGATATGAAATAACGTAGTCTTTGGTGTTGTGATACCATATAATAAAATAAATAATAGAAATCTTGTTACGGATAACGATATAAGTACTCGTAAGACAAATAATAATTAATGTTGATATCGTAGCTTTGGATGAATAAGGTAACAGATCGGCATTCGTATTTCAGAGGCTACTAATAAGGTAATAAATTTTTGGTAATAGCCTTAATTAAAATCTTTCTGGGCGTTTTCTCTCGATCTTTTCACTTATTAAAATTGTAATAGTACCTACCTGATTGTTAATTAAATCAAAAAGTGAAGGTACTTTACTGGAGTATTCTCAGGGTCCATAAGAAACTACGTCATGCCTTACTTTCTTCGAAGGGTTTTATTTAGGCAGTTAAATATCTAATATTTCATTTAAATGGAATTTTAGCAACCAAGGTTAGGGTATACCCCGTTATATCAGCCGCATTACTTTTACCGTTATAGTTGGCAAAAAATAAAGTCAAACCAGTAGTTCTTGAGAGAAGCGAGTTTAAACATACAAACAAACGTTTTATCCTTGTAAAAGCATAGATATTTCACAAACGGCTTGTTTCTTTTTAAATTTTTTTTATCGATTTTTTTGATGATGTTCCATTAATAGCTATAGGCCTTTTACTCATGAGTGATATAGAGCTAATACCTGCCACGCTAATGCGTTGCTGGTTGCTGGGCTTATAGGCTTAGGTATTAGGTAATGATTTATTACTATCCAACTGCAAGGACAGGAAAGTTCGGACCTGAAAAGACGGTCAGCTATCCAGTATATATTTTTCCCCTCTGTATTGGTAGTAAAATGGACCCCTTTACCGTCACGGCTAATGGCTTGACGTACCCTCGGCTCATTTGTATTCCATTCCATTTATAAATATATATATATTTTTTTTCCTTAATTATTGTTACAATTAATTTGAAAAATATATATTTCTATTATAAGCAAAACAATAATATATTAATTTTTTGGTTTTTCGTTGTTATTATATTTTAAAATTGTAATTAAATTAACCAAAATGTTTTCCATCTGCCTGGCGTCCCGTGACGGCCAACTTTGCTTTTCTTTTAATCTTAAATAAGTAAGTTAAATTAAACATAATGTTCTCAAAGGTGTGTGGAGTCCACCAATCCCCAGTGTTGGGATTAGCTAGCGTGGTGGATTACGGCCTTAAGGCTTTATCATTGTGGGAGGATACCCGTGCTCTGTACTGGGCCGGTGATGGGTTGGTAAGATGAGATGATGATGAAGTAAATTAAATTAAATATAACTGATAGTAAAAAAAGAAAATTGGTAAGTACCTGTACCTGAATTTCCGTTCCACCGTTGGCCGGTTGGAGGGCCGCGCCAGCGCCGGCAACTAGAGCAGCACCCGCGCTGTTTGAAATCGCTTGCGCAGCTTGAAGTGCTGCTTGCGCTGACGCTGACTGCGAACAAATATGTACTATATAGATAACTACTGGTCTTCGCCTACAGTTTAAAAACGGGACATCTAACGCAACTGTTTTCTATTTAATCTGACCTACGCTACAACTTTATGATACTTACAAGTGGTTCCGTAGACCATTTGATAAGTAAATTTACCTTAAACAAACTTCCATTCTTATACCCACCAAGTCGCATCACCCGCCATTGCTCTACTTCTAAGGGAAAATGATTTAGCGTAATGCTTGCTTAATAGCCTATAACTTTCCTTAAGAATTATGCTTTGATGATTTTTTGAAATGTATTCGTAGTCCTAGCAATTAGCGCGTTCAAACAAACTAAAACAAACGCCTCAGCTTTACTACTAATACGAGTATGTACAGATATAGATTCTACAGACCTACCTACACACCTACCCTACCTTCTACCTAGTATATAAATGCTCTAAGGTAGGAAATTGGCGTAGTCTTAAGCCCATGCCCGTTGCTAAGAATAGCGTGCTAAGACATCGCCCCGGTTTAGTTTGTGATAAAACCCACCATACCGCATGTAGCAGAGTGAGGCATCTTGACTATTCCCTTAAATAACTTGATAGCTTTGGGTATGAGACTATTAGGCTAATGACGATCGAAAGTCAACATCATGCCTATTCCCTTTCGTTTTATTTGGGGTTTGACAATATTGTATATATTTATGTATTATTGATATTAATTATATAGGTATATAATTATTATTATCAGTATCTTTATATTTTATTGTAAGTTTATAATATGCATATATTGTGCATGTTTATTTAAATGCACCACCTACCTCTCTTCTTGATCTGTGTTTAACGCCTTTGGTTGCCTGGAAGAGATCGCTATGTAGCGATAAGGCGGCCAAATTGTATACTTTTTTTAAATTTTTATTTATAATTTTATTATATGTTTATGAGGTGTACAATAAAAGTGTATTCATTCATTCATTCATTCATCGATTTACCAACTAAAATGAATGATTTGAGGCGACAAAAGAAGTTTGTCAATCATCAATTTGTTTTTCAAGTTGTTGAAAAGAAAATCTCAGGAAGGAAAAACCCAGCTCTGACAACAAAATTTAATCCCGATAGAATTTCCACAATAATATTAAATCAAATACAATACCTAGATCAATAACATACACATGGAACCGCATTATGTTCTTAAAGCTTGCCTTTAAAGATCCTAAACCTTCTTTACAAATCACTCGCTACAATGGCGGATCACGTCGCAACAGTGCAACATTATTGCGGGGAATAAAACACATTAGAGTCACGTAAAAAATAAATATGACCACATCCTCAGTAAGTCGGGCCACAATAGGGCGCAATACAAGTTATCTTCCGCGCACCTTGGAGTGTCCCGAGACCAGTAGATAACATTGACCGGCTCAGACAAAAGGACGTCATAAACTTATTTTGTATCGTCGGCAAATCCACTACTTTGTTAGGAAATAGGGGCTTCGTTATGATAACCTCTCTGGCGCAGCGGTGAATGCTGTTGCAAGGGCACTTTAAAGAATTAAAATTAGAGTTATATAGAGTTTGCTCTGGTCTTGTCCGGCCGTCGGTAGTTACAACCCTACTTTCATTTACCGCAACGATTTAGCGTTCCGGTACGATGTCGCGTATAAACCTATTAGGGATATGGGTAAAATATAACTGCAATACTTTCTAACATGTTAGCTCGCTACTATCTTAAACTGCATCCTCACTTAACACCAGGTGTGATTGATGTGAAGGAGTAACTTGTAGTGGAATAAAAAAAAGACTATAAATGAACGGTGATATAGCGGTTGGTTGGTTGGTGGCTTCGGCCTTACGTTCGGAACAAGCTCCACACACCTTTGAGAACATTCTGGACAGTGATATTTGAATTGTTTAAATTAAATTATAAGCTCATCGCCTTGTAGAACCTTGAAACTCGCCGGCATCCACCTATTACATTACACATATAGTGTTTAAATGACCAACACGACACGACGTTGAAATTGGGCAAAAGTGCTGTGTTAAAATAAGCCGTCATGATTGCACAAGCCGGGGGAACTCTTTGATCCTACATTTTCACATGGCTTTGTGCTCGACAAGCTGACAAGCGTGCAGGTCAGACACAAAAATAAGGCTTTAACCATGTCACGGTAAGCCTGCCGTCGACGGCAAAGGCCCTGGTACAAATTCACGTTGACTTTCCCTTGCTCTCCACCCCTTTCCTTTGCCCCCTGTTCTTTATAATTCTGTGTAAACCACTACGGCGATATAATACCGAAAGCAAAATCAATCATTTATTTACTTTCGGTTCATAAATTTTATTATATACAAAGTGTAAATGAAAACCGAAATAATACTTCATAGACTTTAGAGGTACATTATGTACTGTCTCTGAGACTTTTTTTACCTGTTACTGTTTTTGAGTAAACCACTGCCATAGTTTTTAATGTATGCAATCAGATACAGCCCTAACATCACATGCAATATTAAAATCATGTTATTCTTCTCACTTTATATACGCGTCGTGTAGCGTAGGTACTATGCGTGTGACGGTCTTTTATCTTCAATAAGATTGTCATAAGTAAATACTTATAATGTTTTGAATTCGTTTGTATGTAAAAATAAATATGCATCTTTTGATTTAATATTTTTATAGGTTCGTTATGAAATTCATATATTTATGCGTATTATTTCAATATTATTTCGTAACTTTCTGCTACACTTAGAACATTCAATATATATTTTTCTTTTATTATTTATGTCACTAAGCATAGTTACCACATAAGAATATGCCGTACTCAATTAGAGTACATGCGTAAATAAGTAAGTATTAAATATTTTAAATAGTTTAATTCATCGTAACACTATGCAAGCTTTACAGATATAGTAGTGTAATTTCATGAAATCTAGTTTTTTTAAATGTTTTCTTTGGTTTTCATTTATTTGATCGAATTTTAATGTGTTTTATAAGTAATTAAAGATCCAAGCAATTGTGGGTTAAACGAAAATAAATAATAAATTAATTAAAAATGCTGTTACGATGTTTATTTTACGGTACTGATTACCAAACCGGGGAAAATGTAAAAAATATAAATACCGAATTGTCCCTGCCGGAGCTCGAACCTGAGAACCCCGACATATACGACCACAGCGCTGAACAGTGCACTAAATGCAGTGTTCGATACAAAAATATATCAACTACGTCATAACTCAGTAAAAATATTAAAAAACAACATTAAATGCTTTCAGCAAAATATATCAGATGTAAAGTAACTTAATAATTCTAAGTTGAAACAAATACAGTCTGACACGAATAATTGAAGTTAAGAGTTCTTGAATAATATTTTTCCAATACCGCCCTCGTGGAAAGTGCAGTGGCAAACTGGAGTTATTTAAAAAGGTCTTATTCGCAGGACGTGCAATCTTTCAGCGCGACCACTAGCAGACGTCGGGGCGACAAAATAACTCCTTCCGCCATTGGAGACTTTTATTCAGCCACCACAAAAACCTTTTGCGTCGCATGATTGATCAAAGCCCTGCATTGAATGTACGAGATTTAAAATGCATCGGTGCTCAATAAAAGTATGAATTTCTAGTAAAGGTAACCTTCAACGTTAACTTTCCAACACTCACATATAAAATTTTCTATATAAAATTGTAAAGCTAGTTTTACCTTGGAAAATATTTTTGGTAAGCGCAGTTTCGTCCGTTTATTTATACAAGCAATACAGAAAGATATAAATTCTATGACAGGTGGTAGTATCGCGATAACTTTTGGAAAGATAACAATAATCGGATCACAGCAATACAACTTTGTGCTTAGAAAATGCGTACCGACCTCGAGCTTCAGCTTCCCATAACAAAATATCACTACAAAATTATCAAGAGCCGGTAAAACTAAAATAAATATGGAAATTGACTTAAATCACAATCGAGTTCAACGTAAAGGACATTTGCGATAACAATGTCACGTCTATCTGTTCATCAAAATCCCTCATTATAAGTTTTAATAGTGCAAGATACAAAGACAAGGGAGAATTGTGACATTTTCTAAGTATAAATAATTTGACTACTAGTATCCTTTGTCGAAATAATAGGGACATTATTTTTGTGACAAATGCCAGTATATTCTTGGAAAAAAATAGTATTTGAACGCTAACTAAGGCTCAGAGTCACTTATTTGGCGATAGAGAGAGCTGTGTTGCGAATATCTACGTGATCAAATCAGAAATGAGGCGATCCGAAGAACAACTAGAGTTACCGACATAGCCCAGCAAGTCGCAAAGCTGAAGTTGAAATGGGCGGGGCACATAGCTCGGAGAACCGAAGGACGTTGGGTGTCCAAAATGCTGTAAAGGCAACCCCGCACAGTCTTGATCGTCCCCCAACGATGTGTTCAGATAATATCAAACGAGTCGCTGGAAACAAGCGGCCTGGGACCGTAGATTTTGGAACTCCCTACAATAGACTTATGTCCAGCAGTGAACTTCAATCGTTTGAAGTGATGATGATGAGTATGACTATTTTCCCGCCAGTTATCATTGGAGCAGTTAAGTGGCCAATTATAATCGAACCCAGGCTACAAAGTAATTCTTAATTGGATGGGGTCCAGCCCTGGTCAAGTGTATTACAGTACATGCCCAAGCTGACTTTACGCCAAGTTACTAAAGAGAGAGTAACAAAATAATACCCGTAAAATCATTAAAGACTTTTGTCAGTCTCGATAGAGTATATTCAAAGATTATGCTAAAATGCACTATTTTAGGTCTGATATTACGTTTGAATTAATTAAACATAATAAGTCAACCACAAAAACAACTTTATATAATAATTCTAGCGTCCTGAATGCGAAACTGAACCTTATCATTAAAACATAAGTGCTCCTCAGTAGCTTTAACCAAATGTTGGGTTACTTAACTTCAGAATAGAGCTTCGTACAAACCATAAGTCTTTTTAATAGCGATTCCCAATATTGGCGAATAATATTACCATTAAAACTGCTCGAATCCATTACCGAGGGATGTCAAAAGTGAAATAATAATAGAAGATCTGTCTCAGAAATCGTCACGAAAAATAAGTCCTTGATAATGTTAAGGAGACGTTCCCGCAGGGCACGAATCACATCATTATGAAATATCGTTTTGAGGACTGAGGAAATGGGACTGACAAAGAAATGTCAAAATACTGCCGGAATATTTAAAATAAATAATAAATTAAAATATGTGTAGATTTATCTTTATATTTATTTTTATAGCGTATATATTTGGATAACCAAATAATATTTTATCATCGTGAGTAATGTTTACAAGATACATGAAATGCTACCTACTTACGAGAGCGCAAATAAATCGATTGCGTTGGTAAAGCAACGTTGGTCAGGTCAGGTCTACAGGTATCTATGCCACATTTGATTCAGATCGATTTAGTGGCTTTTTAAAAAGCTCGCGGTTCTTTGTTTTAATTTTGGAATAAAATGTATCCTATGTCCCGTCTCCAGGATGCTTTTCAGTTATGTCGAGATCAGTTTAGTTGTTAAGTCAAAAAAGGTAACAAATAAACAAACACACGCACTTCGACATTAGTAATATTAATATGAATTATGACTACCGCAAACGTCAGTTTAATTGGGAGATACCTGTATTTGTAATTTGTAAACACATTAAGCAGGGGGGTGTTGCCAAGGTAACGACAGATGTGGGGTATCTTTTGAAACTGCACAATGATAATCTACAAACAGATAATAGACACCTAGTTGTATCCATTTTCAGTTTAATCATCACATTAATTAGCCATTGTGTTTACTCAGACGCTTGTTTGCATTGTTGACAATCCGATCAAACAACTATTATATTATTGATTAATAAACAATGAGATGATTATAATCATAACTCGGGTATAATTGCCTATAATGAATTTATTTGCCTCGTTTTCAATGTTAGTGTATCAAGTTGCGAAACAATCATTAATTAAGATAATTCGGACAAAGTTTTGGCTGTATTGAATTTTGATACAGTTTAGCTTTTGTATTCGATTTCAAATTAAATACATTATATCATTTTAAAAGTCGAACTGTTTTATAATATACTTAACTAATTGAATTTATGTATAACTATATTTAATGAATAAAAATTGGTAGATATCTATTATTTTGGGTAAACAAAAAAATGTTAAGGCCGCCTTAATTTAAAAGAGCACCTTATTTTTGCCAAAATTAAATAGAAAAATGCCATAAACACGCAAAGTAAAACAAAAGCTCTCTTTTTGTATATTTTTCAGTAAGTATTCAGGCGGTACTTCTGTGAACATAATTACGTTTGAAAAAAAAGTCGAGTATAATATTGTACCTAAATATTTTCAACAAAAGTGCTCTATTATGTCTACTGGATTACGATATTTCATTTATTAGACGTAAAAGCTCCATTTCAATTACTGTAATATGGTAGTCACAAACATTGTTTTAGCATAATATAATATCTCAAAAATGTGTTATCTCTTCTTCAAAAGCTGCTTACCTTTGTTTCACTAAGTGTTTTCTGCGTAATAATCTGTTGTTACATGCTCGTGGCGTGATGATATTATGTAACATACATGAGTTTTTCCCTTTAAATGGACTATTTTAACGCATAATCATTTATTTGCTTTTCTTTTTTCTATTTAATCCATCATAAGTTAGCCCTTAACTGCAATTCCACTAAGCGATTATGCTGTCTAAAATGGTACCTGTTAGGGTCCGGCAGTTTTAATGAAGCCATACCGCTATTCGGTTTATACGCGGCATCGTATCGTTTCGTTTAATTACTTAGCAAAACCTAAACCACCCAGACCAAAATTATAGGGAGTTTTAAATTGAATAAAATCGAGTAATAAATGGATAAGAGTTTTCATTTTATTTTTTATTTTTCGTCCTTAATCCCGCAATAAACAGACTGAATAGATTCTGAATTGTTCATAAAGTCTTCGGGACTACATTTTAAAAGCTTTTAGTTATTAATTATTAAAAGTAATTATTCATCGCGAAGCCAACCACGGGGGCTATTGAGCAGCTTTCTCGATTATTTCAAGTTGATGTTATGAGACAACGAACGATTGAAGGGTATTTTCTATAGGTTTCGCGGATAAACGAATCTAATTAAGGCCTTTTAATTAATCCATTCGTTCGTGTTGTGTTGCCGAATCTGTCGATTGTCTCCCGGGTATCCCCTACAGAACTTGAACTACTTGAAAACAGTTTGTTTAGTGAATAACTATTCTTATTTTATTTTTATCTTATTCAGTATTGTATGCGTAAATGAGAAGCCCAGCCCTTTGTTTCCATAAATCATTCTTATTTATAAATTGATTTGAAAATATCTCATTATACCGGCCCACTATAACCGTTGAGACCGTAGTCGGTGGACTAGCGCTGGCCCAGAGCGGATTGGTGGACTCCACATGCCTCTAAAAACATTATGTAGGACTCCCAGGCAGGCAGGTTTCTTCAAGATGTTTTCCTTCACCGTTGTAGCAAGTGATATTTTATTTGCTTCATCTACCACAATAAATATTTTGAAAATATTGTTTGAAAATCTTTGCTTTCTCTGTTGTGACGTGAACCATCTGATCCGTAGAACTAATTATCTTCCTATTATAATCTCTTTTATAGTAGTTAAAATGAGACTACCGTAGTCGTTTCACCCTATAGGGAAGCTCAAGTCGTAAAATATCTAAATCACATACACTTAACACTTTTTATTGCAGGTAATAAGCACTATCCAACTAGGTAATGTATTTTCAAGTAAAGTAATAAGAGTTAGAAAAAAGTACTCGTATGAAAGCGGCAGGCACCAGTAAAAGGGTTAATCATAATTTTTACTGCAGAAGTGAGAAGTTGAAAGAAGGCGTTAATTTAATACAAGCTTGCCGGATTTAGTGAAAAGAGGTTCAAAGTGAAAAATTATAAATCATCCTACATTATTTCCAATTACATAACGCGTAGTTAAATAGGTATACGTTAAACCAAGAATACCACAACCCCTACTTATGAAACCCACGTTTATTTGTTGTTTTATGACTCAATTAATTTAATATTTTTCAAGATAGATAATAAGGAGGTATCAACGAAAAAAACTACATTACATTATGACATTTTAGATTCCAGGATAATATTTTATTAAGGGTGGAAACTTCCGTTTATTTAGAATACAACATCAAAACGTTGTAGTTATATATGCACTGTTGTCCGTTACACAAACAATTAAATCAATGCAACCCAGTTCGAGGGCCGACACATTGTGATGGAAATCAAATACAAATCTAGATTGTAGGCTCAATTCCCTCTACAAAGATTATATTAATAGTTAGAGTGCAGTGCATGCCGCAGGGCTTCCCCATTGGCAACGGCTTTAATACTTCATCGCATATTGCTCTATAATCCTTTTGTATTTGCAACAAAGCTAATTGAGCTATCGTTACGTACTTAGTGATAAACCATGGTTTCAATTCAATATCAATTATGTATGATTCTCTCGTAAACTGTTTCATATACATGTACTATTATATATTGATTATACATCATGGGCATTATATAAGCTTCTACTGCTAAACTTAGGACGCCTTGAAAACGGCTCACTACTTTTCTTGACTTATCATTAAGATATATAAATAAGTGGTGATAGTCTAGTGGGTAAGGCGTCGGGGTTCTTTCCTTAGAGACCGAGTTCGAGTCCTGGCACGCACCACTGACTTTTCGGAGTTATGTGCGATTTGAATTTAAGCAATTTAAATATTACTTGCTTAAAAAGGTGTAGGAAAACATCATGAGGAAACCTGCACACCTGAGAGTTGTACATAATTTTCACAACGGCGTGTAAAATCCCCCTTGGCTAGCGTGGTAGTCGACGGCCCTTCTCATTCTGAGAGGAGGCCCGTATCCTGTAGTAAGCCGGTATTAGGTTGAAAATAAGTAAATATAGCACCGAACACATTGTAGTGCATTTACAAAGATTTTAGAAATTTTGAGGTCTTAAAATTTGTATGAAGTAAATATTTAAAAGATATCATAACATTTTTGCAAGAGAAATAAATATATTATATTGAGTTATACTTCGAATGGCTTCCAAGTATAACTCAATATAATCAAGTTTCTTTTGCATTTGTCTCCTCAATAAATAAATGCACCCGTTTTCTGGACAATTTACTTAGAAATAGACTTTGATTTGAAAACAAGCAAAATAAACACTGGTAGCAACGTTTTTAGTAACGTATCATCAAAGTTTTCGACTCCCTTCCTGAAGCAGTGGTAAGTGTTGTGATCTTACAAGGACGTCTCGGTTTCGACCCTCAGCAGGAGCGATCATTTCTGAATTTTCTCTAGTCCAGTCTGATGAAAGCCTTCCGTCTTAGCTACTTATAACCCCACCGATAAAAGAAAGTCGCAGCGCCGAGTGTATTCCGGTACCATGCCACGGCGTAACCAATTCACCGGATATGTGCTTAATCTCACTGTTATATTCCTTATATATTGCAGCCAAGTGCTAGCTTGCAGAGCATAAGATATTTGAAAAAAATCAACGTACCGCATTGCTGTGTGATTGATCGGTCTTCAACTCCTTGTGGTTAGAGAACTGCACGTAGACAGCGCGCCCGCGTAGCTGTGCTACGCATCCGCCAAAGTAAGCCACCATTGCGACCGCCGATATTTCTTCCGCCATCTCCAGGAACGCCTGAAGAGAAAAACCAGTCATAATTTGCCAAAATAAGCAGATAATTCTCTCTATACAATGAACACTAA
Source organism: Pararge aegeria (assembly GCF_905163445.1). Classification (NCBI taxonomy): domain Eukaryota; kingdom Metazoa; phylum Arthropoda; class Insecta; order Lepidoptera; family Nymphalidae; genus Pararge; species Pararge aegeria. The sequence goes on along the minus strand of NC_053187.1, from coordinate 12,608,913 downwards.
GCTTTATTAATAATAATAACATATATTTGTAATAGTGTTGTTTTTATTTGTATAATTTAACATTGCTAATCAATAAATGATAATAATAGTAAAATGTAATAAAATGATCACTTATTGCAAAATATACGTTAATAAGGTGTTGCATATGGGTTTAGGTTACAATGTATGGCCAAAAATTAGGCTCGCAATGTTACATAATTTGTCAAAAAAAAATAACAGTAAAATGGCACAATGAAGAAGTTTGATATATTCCGTGAAAACCACGCAAATTTGCGTGCGATTTATAATTGCTTTGAAACTTATAAACCACGATAGAAAATCTTCCTAAAATTATCGCTCTACGCACGCTTTGCTTTAAACTCGGCGTATCCACAGAAGATGTTGACTTTACAATTTACAATAGTAACTATTTTATTACTGATTGCACATAACTTTGAACGTATGTTTGTGTTGTAAAACTTGATTATTTACACGCGTTACATTTCTATGTACGTTGGTTTTTACATAATATAAAGTTCTCACTGAAATACGAAATAATAATTGAAACAATAAGTTCGATAAAAAGGATTTTACTATAGTTGGAGATTCTACGGGGGATAAAAAAGAAACTCAGCAGTTGCTCTTTTCCAACATCAAATTTTTTACAACTCAACAATCATTATTGTATCCATCTTCTTGTATATCTCAACCCAATCAGATATTCGAAAAGCTAGGATAGAATGCACAAGCGATGCGTGGCCCGCCTTTGTTTTAATTTGAATGTTACGAAACAATTGCAAGTTGGCACTTTCCAAAATAAACTCATTAATTTATCCGTATGATCGGATAAATAAGGGCCAAGGCATTGAGCATTAATTTTAAAGTAGCTTTTACTATTTTGTAATATATATACACCAAGCGTTTTTAAAAATATGAATGTCAATTATATTTAAAACGTTTTTAATAAATATCAAGAGACCATATTTTAAACGGCATCAGTAACTATCTACTCAACAAAATTGCATTAAAGTTCGAAAAGATTATTTCAACTAAGAAGGAAGATCTAACTCGACAATAAATAAGCCATATAATGAAAATACCTTAAGCTAAAATTATTCATAGACTACATTTGAAATAATACGAGTATATTTTAACTAGATTTTAAGTTCATCAAGTCTTATTAAATATTTCATTTAGCTTGCACCTGAAGAAAATGTCTACTCATCTATACTTTAGTCTAAGTTTCAGCATATCAACTTTATTCCGTTAATCTTCTGGCTTCGCTATCTGAAATGGGCAGTGAACTGTTGGAGATAAAGTAATTTGGAGCCATGGCATCGATAAAGAAGCTATATTTATTTATAAAGAAATCTCTTATTAATTAATTGTCTGTGATTAACAGGTGCTTATTGCGTTAATCGATGGAGATGATTTAAGGACTATATGCTGTAAAAGACTAAGATAATAATAATAAAAATAAATATAATATAAATTCCACAAATTTGTTACCGTCTGCCATGCCTTAAATAATTCTTTAAGATCTATCTTTGTACGCGTGAGAATCGTTGGCCATCCCTGCAGTATAGATACATATGAAACATAAACTTATACACATATTTTATAACAAAAACTTCGGAGATATAAATAACGATAGGTAAGACGAATACAAAGAAGGAACATAAATTGAGTACCTAGTGGGTCTACTACGACAACTATAACCTAATCTAATCGAATACCGCAAGTGGGGAGTAAAATATATGGGAATGAAAGATGACGTGTCGAGAGGTCTCGCTTCGCGTATGTCGCACCCATATATTTTATTCTACGCGACGGTAGGTGTCATCTAATTTAGTAGGATGATTGGTAGTTATAGTTTGCAGATGTAACGAACATATTATGATATAAATCGTGTCGTAATCGTATTATTTTTACATCTGACTAAAGTTTAATTACTTTTCCGAGAGACACTTCTTTTCAAAACTTTAGTAATTTTTCCCAACAAACAGACTAGGATACTAATCGTACTATATAATATTATAAATTCGAAAGTGGATTACTAATATGACATTCCTGCAAGAACTCTATCGAAAAAATAAATGTTTTCTCCAGTACGCATTTCTTTTATCTATTCTTAATATACCAAATTAGGCTAGTGGCTAAACAGATTATTATTAAATTTGATATCAAAGGATGCTAGTCATGTGGTTTAATAATAAGAGCAATTTCGCTTTCTAATCTAAAAAAATACTATTATTATAAATGCACAAGCATGTTTGTACGTTAAACCTTCTTTCACACAGCAGTTTTCGCATTTATAACTTATCATAGATACAGAACAGGCAAGCGAAGCCATGGGTACAGTGTGGTGTTTATACGAGTAAAGGAAAAAAAAGGAAATCTATCATCATGTAAGACACCTGCAGAATATCTATTTAAGAATGAGGCAAAATATTTACCCCTCTTGAATGAGTTAAAGTGTTTTCGCCTAGTAGTAAAACACATAAATAAGCTTTCAAGTCTCAACTAAAACATGAAATACACAAATATTCCAGAACGATGCCTACGCATTACCTAATGCACTCATGACATTAAACTGTGGAAAGCAGAAACACTATTTTACGTTTGATACTGAACGTGACGTAAACGGTTTATGAATTTCCAGGTATTTCGTGCACAATTCTGCGAATGAATACATTGCTAAGCGATGTTAGCATAACGTGCCGGTAACAAGGTTGTGTGTCTGTGGCACCCATGGTCTGCAATTAATCGGCTCTGATGGACTCGGCCATACATAAACTTGTGCCCAAACAACGGTCTGATCCCCCGCATGCACGCTGTAGTCTGGTTCGTACACTAAATGTGTTATGATTTCCACGATCATTTTAAAGGGAAAATTTAGCATGCCCGCGTCCTATTTCATGTGCGCGCCATTCAAGACCGCAGGATCCTGCTTTTGGCATTTGAACATGGCAGACCAACGTGCAAAATACACCGGTATAAACCCGCGTAGTAAGCCGCAAATTAAATAGAATTTGTCTGGTGCTAATTAAAAAACAAACCTAGTGGTGAAAAGCGGATGGAACTGGGATATTTAAACAGACTGTACCTTTGCCGCAAGCCGCGATAATTATGCAAATAAGACACCTTCAGTAAATAACGCAGGGACATGCAGACTTTTTTTTGATGTTTGCTCTCTTATTATCTACCGGCTTATCAACGAAGTAAGAACTAAAGACTAAAAATTGCTTTAACTAACTTTTGTATATTATTACAAAATTCTAAAAATCATTCCATCCATTACTCTGAAACTTGATTATTTACAAGTGATATAGTTAAACTGATAATAAATACAACAAAATATTTATTCGACGAAAGGTTAAAACGGGGTTTTTAAACATGTTGAGAATAGAAACAAATACTGCTCTTTTATCCTTATCTTCAATATCATCCTATCCATGTCCCACAGCTGGGCATAGTCTTCTCTCATTACATAAAGTGGTTTAGACAGCTCACACAGCTCGTTGTGGCCTTCTTAATCCCACGAATTACATGCCTATATTATGAAAATTAAGCTTAATTTTGCTATAATACGGGAAGCACGGGAAAACAGGAGAATTTATTTGGTATAATTTCTTCAATCCTTATTCTCCACACCAAATAGATCTTAGGCAATGTAGCCACTACGCACGTTTCGCTCCGAAACCGGAGCATCCTCAGGAGATGTTGACTTTCAATGAATAATTGTTATGTCCTTATTTATCATGGACATCCGCAAAGTAACCCCTGCTTCTATCCAATAATTACATGCCTTGATATACTTTTCACCGCCATTATATACCGCGTCGTATCAATGTCCACTCCCGTATAAAAATGGGCAACCTTAATAAAAAAAAAATAAACACTGAACTTTTCATGTCCGAATAAAATTGCCTTTAATATTATAAATTGAATTGATTCATAAATCAGATCAAAAGTTACCTGAGTGCGGGCGTACAAATTAATGGGAACATGGCTGCCACGCAACGCTCGCTCATAAAATAGTGTCAACGGCTCTTCGTTTTAATCACCGAGAGTGGAAGCGATTGTCCGCACCCATTCACATCGATGTTTGCCCACCTCTCGACAGATGCCGCCTTTGTAACTGGACGCTCCGGAGCTTTGGTTACCGTCGTTTGCGATACTTTTCAGCATTCTCTAATAGTCCATCAAAGGAACGAGACCTGTTCAGGTTTGGAGTGCTATATGGAGTATGGAGTGTTATATCGATCAGTTGGTGTCGATGCCGACGAGATAATGCATAACGCAACAAATGTTCTAAGGAATGTCTAATATGGACCTCTTAAGCATCTATTATTTGTTAGTCCGGTGTATATTCAATACAAAATTGTAGATTGTAATAAAAACAAAATTTCGTCCATTCAAAGAATGAGAGGCGACCCCCAACCGAGGGCAAAAATAATAACAACGATGACGTGACAACACTAAAGATATGAAGGTAAAAGCACATTTAAATTTCATTGTGCTTGCACTCTGAGGACGGAAATGAAAAGATACAGAAAATTTCATAACAAAACAGCAAGCTCGTGACCGTTCATAAAAAAGGGATTCGACTTGTTTCTCTTGCTGGAGGAGAGATTGTTTTTCTTCACGCCACGATATATACGGGGTGGATGTCATACAGGCTATTTATTAGATGGGATAACATTGTCGGAGCGTCTGTCCTACTGCCTGCACGTAATAAGATTTCTTTTTTTTATTATTTTACTTCACGGCTGTAAACTAACTCATTTTTAATTTGTCAGCAGCAACTCGTAAATTCCGACTTGCACGTGCTTCAGAGCCTGTTTCAACGTAAGACAGGTAATAAAAATGGTTGGATGTCGTCTTAAACTTGTTTGGACGTACTTCTTCCGGCATTTGATAATATTATGTACTTTTGTCAGGTTGTTTGTTTATCTTTCGGTACCTAGTTATTGCATATATCATTATAATATAAGCACACGCATGTCAGATGAAATTTATTCGATTTACTTTTCTGAAGAAATAACAGTAGAGTACTTATCATGAACTAAATAAGAAAGTATTGTCAGCGTTATAGAATATAAATATACAAAATAAGATAAAAAATAATGTACCGCTCCGCGTCGTGGTATTCATAACCCAAATTGAAATTTATTTTCAACGTTGCCACCCCTTGAATTCCGCTAAGTAGAATTTTGATGGAAATTCGCATTCGGGCTAATTTATTATAATTTTGGTGCAAAAAGTATAAATTAATAACCACAGCTACTAGTACAAAAAATAAAAATGGTGACATCTTATATTTTACTATAATAAAACCAGCAATAAATGAGTGTAAGAAAATGACTTATTGTGTCCTGTCTTGTAAACGAAAGCTAATGACTTGCACTAAACATTTTGTAGCTCCAATGGTCATCGTTAGTATATAATTTGCTAGCACCATCAGAAATTAAATTTCATGCATGTAAATAATACATATGTGAAATAACCGTAATTTTTCTTTATTACATTCGTGATGGAATATGCATATTTTGCAAATTAAGTATTTTTCAATTCCTTTCTAAATGTCCTCTAAGGGAGTCTCAAGAATAGTTTTTAAAAGTGCTGTATTTTATAAATATGTTAGCACTTAAAGATATTAAACGAGATATCAGTAAGCGTTGGCCTCAAAGTCGATTGAAAGATTCGCAGCTTAAGCTGAATAAACTTCACTAATGTCCGCTAATACTAGCTTCATTTTGCGAAAGTTTTCCCGATTGAGTTTAACGCCTGCTTAGCGATTTCCAAGGCAAGGAAGGATTAGAACTTAAACTTCCCTTTTTTATAAGTGGCACTTCAACTTTTTGCGTTAAGGTGATAATATCAAAGAATTAAATTAATTAAATAAAAATTTCACCGGAATCGAACTTCATAACATCAGCATGGTGAGATTTATATTGAATCCCATATAGCATAATTTTAGACTTTTGATATATATTTTTTTATAATTATCTTTTTATTTATCAGTCTACTGTATGTGCGTTTGTCACCTTACTTCTCCTCAGCAGCTGGACTGATTTGGATTAAATCTTGTGCGTATATTAATATGAGTTTCTGGATGGCTGGAAAATATAATAGGATATGCGCTGCTTTACCGGACAGGTGACGTCTTCCGTTAGGTACGAGTATGAGATAATTTCTTAGTAACAATAATTAGAAAGTCAATTTGTTGCGTGACATTTTAACTGACTTAGAGACGAAATTCAAATTTTAGTAATCTTCGAATATGTTAAGAGATTTCAAACATTTTTATATTGTCTTTTAAGTATCCGGTCCGTAGTTCGTACCTTTAGGTAAGAAAAGGGACCATATTAATAAACGTCCGCTGCCTATCCATCAATCTGTTCGTCTGTCACAGCTTTAGCTGAAATACGTAGCACCAGTCGTAATTTCCACAAAATTGTAAAACTAATACCTACATACATGAATAACACATGGAATTAGTTACGTCTGTTAATAATTAAAAAAACAATAAACATTGATTGTTTGACAGACAATATTACTCCAATCATTGGATACATTGAAAAATGAAGAGTGCGTAAGTGGTAAAACAGTGGGTAAAAATTTGTCACCAATAAAGCAATTGTTACACCGTTGATAGTAAGTAAGAGGTTGTACTCCCTGTTCGGGGGACCGAGGTCAATCCCCTGCATGCACCTTTATTTTTTTTGACTTATGTGTGTTTTTGGCAATTAATTATTACTCTTCCTGTTACGGTACAAATATCGTGAGGAAACCAACTTACCTGAGTAGTTTCCATAATGTTCGCAATGACTTGTGAAGTCTTATTATGAAAATTAAGCTTAGTTTACTATACTACGCGAAAAGCAGGAGAATCTGTATGGTGTAATTTATTTATTCAACCTTTACAGTCTACACCAAACAGATCTTCGGCAATGTACCCTCTACGCACGTTTCGCTGCGAAACGGGAGAATCCTCAGGAGATGCTGACTTTATTATAAACAACTGTTGAGGCAACATCTCCTGAGATCTGTTTGGTGTGGAGTATAAAGATTGAAGAAATTATAAATTACACAATATAAAGTAAAGCAAATTAAGCTTAATTTCCATAATACATTATGGGATTCCGCAAAGTAACGCTTGCTTCTATCCAATATTTAATCCCGACTGGTGAGTCTACCAATCCGCTAAACCAGTCTCTTTCTGCGAGGATATCTGTGACCTGTATTGGGTCATTTATGGGTTAATGAACACAATGAGAGCAGTTGTTCTAGAAAATTAACTTTGTTTCGTCAATATGGAGCATGTTCCGTGTAGCGTGACCTGGTTTCTAGAGGGCCGCCAGGTAATGTAGAACGGGAAACAAGTAGGACTACTTCCTAACTCCTTTTCACTCTGAGAGGAAACCCTTGCTCTTTAGTGGGCCGGTAATGTGTTGATAATGACGAATAATGTATGATTAAATCATTTGCTTTGAAACTTTTACTTTGCTTTGTCAATTGGGAGCATTCTCCACGTAGTGGATGTAGCGTGACCTGTTTTCCAGAGGGCCTATAGGTAATATAAAACGGGAAACAAGTAGGTAGAGGCCGGTGCCACAATGGTTAGCGGCCTATTTGCGGACGAGACCGAGCCGCCCACTTGTTGTGCTTCCGCTTTTGGCTCCTATTGTGAGGAGTGGTGTTACATGACCGAGTTCGCTTATTAAAAGCCCATGCGTATTGTATTATTTGTACGACTTGAGGGATGCTTCTTTTAGAGTGATTCATTTCGTTTATTTGTTACGTAACGAGAATGTTTGTAACAGATAAACAGATTATTTTTTTAATTATAAAGAAATCAAAACTATGGACTATAACATGTGGTGCTTGTGGTTGGGCCTGCGTGAGTTTTAATATGTAGCTAATTTTACTGTACCTACGTTGACCGTCTAAAGGATGCAATCGTTCTAAATTACCTTAAGATTTTACAAAACGAATGTTATGATGAGCTCCGTATAAACCTTTTATTTTCCCGGTATTGGCAGTTGGTTTGTAGGTATACTATGTAGCTATCTTTGTGCCCAATTTCATTATTATATCGATGCAACGTCCAAGCCAAACGTAGGTAACAATCAAACAAAAAAACATACAGACACTTTCAAATTAATATTTTTAGTGTGGATATATAATGACTGCTAGTTGAGAGCGAATAAAAATGGCTTCTGATGTTAATCTTCTACCATCAATTTTTTTTGTTAAAATTGGCTTAAATAGTTTAATACGATTCGATATCAAAATGATTTAAATTATTCAACTAACTAAAATAGGAGCAGCGTGGTAGATGTAATCTCTACCTCTCTCTCTAGTCTCTTCATGCCTGAAAGGCCTGTGTCCAGCTTCAGGCTGACGATAATTGCCACAAAACATCCAATTAAATTTTAATTTTTATGCAAATTTCCGCTACAAAATGAAAAGAGGACCATGAAAATAAGTTAATAAATGCAGGCTAAGCCGATTTGTGTTATCTGTTCGCAAATCGATGCAAACGGATTAATTTGCCTAACTTTGTTTTTCTATATGTTTATTTAGCAACGCACCCCGTGACGACATTACAGTTGCCCAATTCTTCTCCCCGAGGCTATTAAAGAGTTTAACAATAAGTAATAATTACAAAAAATAAAATAAAATTAAAACATAAAAATAAGCTATATGAAATTAAGAATTAAAAAAAAAACAATAATAATAACAATAACCAAAAATTCAATAATAATAAAAACAAAACATTGACACATTTAATTATTATCTTAGATCACTTCCTACTATATCTTACGTAGCGTAGCACATATGCATATACGTAACTATACCTACATATAATTCTGAGAGTACCGATTGGCTGGGAATCTTTCTATTATAAAAAAAAAAAAGTTGGCTAGGTTGCCAATTATTAAAAAAAAAATGACAAAAACACTCAAAAACACACAAAAAATGGGAAAACGTAAGCGTAAATCATTTTTAAAAATTGAATGGCGCACTACCCGTGAGCAGAGAGCGGGCATAAGTGCTGGAGTTGTTGCAAAATAGTCGTCAAAACTTTCTTGGGACGTAAAGTAACATAGAGGAGAAGTTAAAGCGATTTGTTCATTATTTATGCACCAGATAGCCCGGCTCTATGGCTATTGCAAAGAAGAAATAATATTTGCACTTTATCCAATGTTAGTTTGAAACTGCTAACTGCAGTTCAGTCCCTATTGTTGTTTATCAACTCTATAGCGGAAAGTTAGCAAGGTGCCAATGAGATAAGGTGAACATTTATGGCTTCGTTAGTTTAGTGGTTAGCGTGTTCGACTACGGATTAAAAAGTCCTAGGTTCTTTCTGTACAGGTCTGGGTGTTGGGTTTTTCTGTCAAGTGATATCAGTTTTGGCATCAGCCAGAAGTTTGCAAATATGTGTTGTTCATCCTTACAGAGAATGTTAAGCTGACGGATTGTTAAAGCCCGCCAACTATACGGATACATTACAACTAAAATTGCAGAAGCTTGCTGGGTCTATGTTTAACGTCCTATTCTCGACTGAGGGAGCAAATATGGTGTAATGAGGCGTGAATATATTAAGGAAAAAATTATGGAATAACGATTTTTTCATTATTTTCTGTCTGCCAGAGTTATAATAATCTACTTATTACCCGCCCACTACAGGGCACGAATCTCCTCCCACAATGATAAGGGGTTAAGGCCGTAGTCCACCACGGAAGCCTAGAGCGGATTGGTGGACTTCAAATCCCTTTGAGAATATTAAGGAGAACTCAGGCATGCAGGTTTCCTCACGGTGTTTTACTTCAGCGTTAAAGCAAGGGATTTTTAATTGCTAAGATCACTTGTAACTTAAAAAAGTTAGGTGCGTGCTTGGATTCAAACTCGGCCCCTCAAAAGAAAAGCCGAAGTCCTATCTACGGGGCCATTACCGCTCCCATGTAACTTCTCACATTAAGAAACAAGGACTCAATTCGAGGCCTTTTAGCCAACATAAATGAATTTTCAAAAGAGCCTGTTATGTTAAGAGGCCTACTTGGAATAAGCGAAATTTGCATTTAAATCTTCAAATTATATATGCCTATTGAAAATCTCTGTTTTCCAATGTAAGACTTTTCCAGCATTATCCTACGGCCAGACGGCGAGATCCTTTACAGTTGCCGAATCTGGGTTATAATATCAAAACCTTCACCGGGCACAGTGAAAACACCGTGACAAAGTAAACAAGTGACCTAACAAATACATTAAAGGTTGTTTAGATATATTCACAAATAAAATATAAGCAACATTGTGGATGTTATTCTTGTAAACATTCGCGTCACAGCATCCATTTAACCCGAGGCGGTACAAGAGCTGCGTATAATTTTGCGTCTTTACCTGATTTTTTCCTTTGAGAACGAGCACGTTGGTGACCCGCCCGAAGGGCAGGCCCAGCTGTATAATCTCGGCTTCCGTCGTCTCGTTTGGTATGTTCCGTATGTGGATAACCCTTGATGGCTTGCCGACATTTTGTTCCAGTTTCACCTGAGGAAAAAAAAAAAACTCAAGTTTAAACTCTTTAAACTGAAAAGGCGTGAAATAGAAGCCACAACAAAAAGGTTTTGTTCTGAACTTAGCGTCGACTTCTGCAAGTAAAATTCAAGAGTGCAATATTGTGTGTATCCACGTAAAAGAAAGTGTTTTGTTACACTTTTTGCGATCGCAATGTCTGTCCCCTGCTCAAACTTTCATTCTCTTGTAATATTAATATTTTTTTCTAGTTATATAATTTTCAACGGATTATTTAAGTCCTCGTTTTAAAGTGTTTTTACTTCAGTGAGTTTCTACTTGCGATGTTAGTGGTATAACTTGTTAAATGTTTTATCGCACAAGAACAAGCTTTTGCTCGTGTTCTTCGCTCGCGTTTATCAATTTTTTTAAATCCCTCGATAACAGTTGGTTTTCCGGGATGAAAAGCCTATATTACTCTGCATTCTTTCAACTAAGTCGATGGCAAAAATCTAGTTGATTGGTAGCTTGCGTGAAGGAAGGATAAACAAACAAACAATCACACTTTTGAATTTCTAATATGAGAAGGATTATAAAAACGTACCGATTTAAAGAAAAACTAAGTCGATTAAAAAATCACTTCATTATCATACATTAATTATTATTGTTACGAGTATTGTAAATAATATAACCTGATAAAATTTCTGAACAGTTAAATAACTCCCCCTTTTAATATGAAATTAATCCCATTGTAACACGGCCACAATGAAAAGATTACGAGCGCAAGATATTAAACACCTAAACAATGTTAAATATTTTTAATTTTGGTCGGAGGTACAAAAGTCCATTCTACTCAGCTAATGGAGAGTAATGTTTACATGAACACGCGTTTAAACGGTGTACAAAATGACCGCTCTAATATACATAAATAAAGCTAGTATTGTTCGGGGGAAGAGTCGGTTGTATAATTGAAAAGTCGATGTAGTATAATTGTCGAGGCTTATCGGTCCCGAACCGATGTGGGTGCTATTGTTCCCCGAAGAGCCTTTTGATTACGGGCTACGGGGGCGGCGGGCCCGTGCCGAGGCCTCCAATATATTGTAACTTTGTATGACACTTCATTTTCTATTGAGGTGAAAAGAGTTACCTGTACAGTGACTTTTCACAAGATTAATGGAACCGTACTTGAATCTAGAGCGTAACGGTTACACCTTTTAACTTAAGAAATAATTTTCAAACTTAAACGGGAGCCGTGGCATGTTCATCTTAAATAAAATAACGGTAAGGTTGAAAAGACAAAAATTATCAGTATTTGTTTTACTTCTTATTTGTAAATATCAGTATGAAAATAGTTTTCTGATTAATTTCACTTATAGCATAAGTAGGTATTGACTTCGTAAGCTATCTCAATAAAAAGTCAAACGCTGACAAAACCGAGAAAACAGAAATATTTCTGTTTTCTACCTAAACAATAGTAATAGAATAAGCAAAAACATCTGGAGTGTTTTACAACTACAATAGGGTAATCGACCTCAAGATGGCTATAAGATTTTTACGAACAAAAGAAATATCTCGGAGAATTAAAGTTTTGGAGGAACATTTTCGAAGGAACATTCTTTTATGTTCGCCTTTTACCGGTCAGGCGTAAATGTGTAACAAATGAGCCGCCTGTTAGTTGGCCATAGACAAGTTTATCAAAAGGATTCAACCACTTTGTAAGACTTTAATATTATTATCGTGATGTCTTCAAAATTGTTTTATTATAAGTTATGTATCCTTAAATTTTTTTCTAAAATAGACGTAAATTTAATTTAGATATTTTAGCCCAGTCGACCAACCACAACTTTCATTATGATTTTTTCTGCTTTGCCCATGGTAATATCTCAGCAAATTTTGGGTATAATTTTATGAGTATCGTGATTATGTGTATAAACTGTGTGACAAACGATTCGGAAAGGAAAGAGTTCATTCGACGAAACATTCGGAAAACTAAGAAGTATTTTCCAGTAAAATAGCAAGTTTAAGTTGCTTTAACAGTTTCTGTTATCGTAACAGTTGTGATGGCATAGATGACCTGAAGCCATAGATCTCTGTCTATGGGCTTATTAAGTATGTGTAAAATGTGGGACCATCACCATGGAGGTCTTTGTTTCACTAGGTAGATATGCGTAATCAAACAATGGACAAACATAGATATTATAATGTAACTGGTGTACTCCCATGCCCGTAGTTGATATTTAATTCACATCGAACATTAGGAGTAAGTCTTTAGGATAATTGATTTGATAGCAGATTGAACGTTACTACCAATCGACGTAGCGCTACAGGCGACGAACCGATAAATGGTATTTCAATAAACACACCCAATGCGATCACTGGGAAAATTGACCGATTTCCGGAAATCCTCGCGAAGAAATGTCACACGATATCCTTTTTTTCTATTCCACGAGCCAAGTCAAGATTTAATATTTATGGATGAAATGTGAGTCGGAGCGAATGATTTAAAGTGTCTGATGTTGAAATCGTTCTTCGCAGATTTTCTGACCCAACGAAAGTAATGTCCTCCTTTACGTTTTGCGTAGGTAACGGTTGTTTTCTTACGCGGAGCAGAGAAAATACAGAAATGTATCCTTTAAGGTGGGCGAACGTGCTTCACGATTTATTCCTCCCTTTGCAACTGAGTTTAGAAAATATATATATTTTTTTATTTGTTTTCTTACGGAGATTTGATTCTTTTGATGTCGATTGTACAGGGTTCGTATTGTTAGAATACAAAATATTGTCTGTTTGTTTATTTTTCTTTCAATATGTCAGTTTAATAACGATACATGAAAATTCTTATAAAGTTTACCTTCATTTGGGAAAGGTTTACTTGTTAAAACAATTGCTACGTGAGCTTATTTCCTCAAAACCTCAATATTTTTACTCTGTAATTAGAAATAACGTCTATCTTTCATTCAAAGATTTCATCTTTAAAAGATTTCGATTAAACAGATTACCAACGCTAGCGCGAGTGTTATTACACGCCTAGCAAATAATTTATAATAAAATTACTTTAGTACTATATAGGGCTAGGTTTATTGTTAACGAAATATAAATATTAACATTAAATATAGACATTTACTGCGCTGTTTCAACTTTTAATTAGGTTCCTACGGAATATATTGTTATAAAATTAAATGTTCATGATTTTTTTACGCTGTAACAAAGCCTTGATCGAAAGAACTGTTAGATTATATGTTCTTTAGAATATGTAAGTACGTAATTATTGATATCATCAATGTTCAGGAATATATATGGTTAATCCTGGGGCATTTACGAGTATCTATGGATAGAAGTTCAAAATTGATTGACTGACTGGTTTTAATAAAGCGACCTTTTTATTAGTTAAATTTACTACGTTATCCGATAAAAGCCTGATCGTACATTACTGTACTAACAAGTTTGGATAAGGCAGCCAGTAAAAATAACATAAACAAACATATACTTCTTTCTTTTTTGCATATATTTATTTTTTATTTTTCTACAATAAAGTGTGTTTAACACGCTTTATATTAGCTTCACCTGTATGTTTGTATTCGACTCCTTTAGACTTCATTTTGACCCTCTTCAAACTGTCTGATTTCGTTCAAAATTTGAAGATTTATCGAGGACCGATGAAAATACACTAATTTGATAAGATAATTCCATTTTTCAATTTGCAAATTAAGATGTATTGTTATTTATTTAATTTTCATCTATACTCGATAAAGCAGAAATTATGTTAAATTTAACTTCCCCCCATACATCTTCAGCCCATTTCTTTAATATTAATAAATTTGATGGTGATATGGTAACCGATTAATTTTGCTCTAATTAAAATAATATTTAGTTTCAGAAAAACTAAAAATCACGCTTTTATAAATAAACGAAATTAAAAAGGTAATAATTAGTTAGTTTTTTATACCAAGCGAGTTTTTTAGTTTTTTTGAACTATTATTATTTTTCTTTTTCCTGTAGGTATTAATAAAATGAAGTTAATAATAATACAATAGATTCGTTTGTTCGGGTGGACTTGAATATTTAAGTACGGATACGTTTTACGGTAAATAAGCGTAACAGTCAAGTAAGAGGGGCGAAGTCGTAATTTTGTTAGACAAGCTCGTAAATGCTTAAGTAGTCGTTCAGCAGCATTCTCTGATTTGATTGATCTTCACTTTGCAGGGTTCTCTACGTTTTTACAGGCCGACGTCAAGAAAATGGGGAAAATACGGGGAACGTAATTAATTACTTTATTTGGACATTAATGACTTGGTCCAGAGCGAGAGTAGATTAGCCATGCTCTAACTAATATTTTGTTTGGGGTTATTGCCTTTTGTAACAAGTACGTCGTATATTTTGTGGATAAAAAGGACTAAAGTGTGCTTACAATATAATAATTTAAATAAAATGTCTGAAAATTCTAAGACATCAGAAGTGCATACTGTGTGTGTAATCACGGGAAATCATAACATAGGGTAAAAATAAATAAGTAAGAACTACTTAAAAAAAACAGCTCGCAGTCCCTGTGATGGATTCTAAATGAATATTCAACGGGAGAAAGTAGAAGGGGTCGGAAAAAGCGCTGTCTAAATTTTTCAGTTTATAAAAATGGTGGTACCTAATCGCGACAGCATGAAAAAAATAGAAAATAAATAAGAGACGGGACATGGCCCTATTTAATTATGAATTAAGGGCTCGGAGTAACGAGATCACAATGTAATTAAGATTACCGAGGCGAGGTTTTTCAGTGTCCGCCAAGTGAGAGTAAATGGTCGGCGAAACTTACGTAGCGACCTTGTTTTTCTCTTGGAAACGAGTTATTTATGAGCGAGAGCAAAATCATTGTGAAAAAAATAAGCTGATGTCCGTCCGTTTAACAATTATTATTTTAGCTTCCGATAATTATTAATATAAATTAAGTACGAATAAATTATGCTGCTGATAAGAGTCAAACACAACCTCCATACACTAAAACTTCTCGATATCCTATATACATAAGGTACGTATATCGAGAACTTTCGGAGTAACTTTTCGTGGATGTTGCGGGTTTTCAGAGTTTATTATGCGGTAAAATTGAATGTACGGTAAATGAAGCTAGGTATAACTTATTTTAAAAATATTTCGTAGCGTTTTGAATTAAGCTTTGACCTGGGATTATTCGTATTAATTTTAGTTATTATATTTTTTAATGAAAGAGTACAACTCTGCGTTACACACCACTAGGGGATGTAAAAATATCCACCTACATGAAACCGTTGGTTGACTGAAAGAAAACTTATTCTTAAGGTTGCAAAGAGTTCACAAATAAATATGGTGCTTAGATATTATTCTGTTATGTTGACTAATCAACACGAGTAGGGTTTTATAAATCAAAAAGAAAGTGGATCGGCGAGTACATAAATCTATCCTTCGGTAAGCAGTTTACATCGCGCGGTCATTATAAAAAAATACCTGAGATAAATACGGCGGGTGTAGTTCATGCGGTGAAATATTCCACCATTTTCCGTTATACCTTAACACAACAATGCCTGGGAGCCAAAATTCCTTTTATACATTAGTAATGTTCCTTTGTCATCTCTCAAGACTTCTTAGCTTATATAAATAATTAATTTTCGACGGTATTCTTTTATTTTCATCGTTCTTTTTTTATTGGTGAGCGCATTTTTTGATTATACTTTTACAAGGTTTGTTCTATTTGTTTTGTTGAATTTGATCTTCTTTTATTTTAAATAAGATCATTTTATTATTTTAGTACGTTATAGGTGTATTTCTAGACAATTTTCTTGTTTCTAAGAAATTAGTTTTGTAGAAATCCATTACATTTATAGTATCGATACATTGATAGAGATCGTCAACCTTAATTAAATCTTCATTCCATACCTACGCTCGTAACGCTCGTCTAGACCTTTTTCAACGGACTTAAAAAAAAAGCAGGTGTTCTCAATTCGACTTTAAAATGTTGTAATAAATATATATTTCTTGCTTTTTAGATGTTTAACAATTTTTTTTTTCAATTTTTTTTTTTATAGATTAACCAATAATAAAACGAAGAAAAAAATCTTCGTATCTACTACGCATGCTGTTTAATTAACGAACATAATCCGTAAGTAATAGGTGTTAAAGGATAGATATAATTTTATTACCGTTTTGTTTTCACTAATAAATCATTAAGATTCGGTCTATGTCGAATAATGCAATACACAATCGAACTTCTTTTTTTTAGTTTTTGTTAAAGAAACTGCCACTGAAGCCCTTGGACCTCTGGATGTCGTAATAAAATGGGGACTTATTTCCCATCACACACTGAGGTTGTATTAGAATCAATTAGAAACTGTAGTTAGAACTTATAGATAATGTACCTATGTTTTAAGATATTGCATTTTTCATCTCAGCGGATGGCTAACGAAAGGACGTGCTAAGGCCACCTTTTTAAGAAAGGAGCATAAAGATCAAATTCAAATTCAAATTTATTTACTTGAGGTAGGTCGCAAGAAGATTGCTCTTTTTCAAGATAATTTTACAGTTAGACAATCTTTATCAGAGTAGGTATAAGATGAATCCGCAACCTATAATGTGTTGGGATGTCGGAGTTAAGAACGTAGCTTTCTCTGTGTTTCACTTTTAAAACAATTGAACTTACGGTCCTCGATAAAACCAAACTAGTATTATTCAAAACTAGATTTTTATGTTAATGTTTGAAATCCAGTTTTAGCACTGTATAGTAGTTAATAGATTACACAATCCATTTGGCGATCAAATCGGACCGACAAAAAAGTGATGTTTATTCAGCACCAAACAAAGTACGCATTTACGACCCCGTGTGCGTCCAGTTTATGTAAATACACTCGAAAAAACTATGCAACGGGAAACCCGAAACAACATTATTTTTTTTATTACAGTTCCATACGTTTTAAGTACAATTCAGTTGAAACACAAAGTACTCCAGACCGCGCTCTACTAAACTGTATCACTAAACTTTCAAGCAAATAATGTTTACTTCGCTTATTTTTATTTGAAGAACTTTGAACGGTATGCGGAAACAATACAAAAAGATTTTTAACTGGCTTCAAAAGACCGGGAGATTTGCGATGTTTCTGCATATGTCCGTCAAATTGGGACCGATTTCGATTACACTTCTTTAGTTAGGTCAGGGTGTATCCGTAGGTCATATTAAAATATCGTAAAGATATGACAATTCTTTAGAGAATGAAATTCTCAACAGAAAGTGGTTAATCATTTGCAATCAGTGCTACCGCACTGATTGCAAATGATTAACAGTAGTTAAGTATAATGTCCAATGTAAATTAGTATATTTAACGCAATAAAGTCCATTGTCGAATAACAGATTAAATTACTGATGACAAAACTTATAAAATGTATGTAGCATTATAGTGTGTTGTCTATTATTGTTATATGGATAAACAATTTGTATTATCTTTACATATATATTTATTGTGTGCGTGTGTATGTCACTGAACTCCTCCTAAACGGCTGGACCGATTTGAATGAATTTTTTGGTATGCGTTTGGGTTGCACCCAGGATGGTTCACAAATCAGCCCGACAGATGGCGCTGGGGTCCGCTGGTATATAATAATTATATGTGTAGTATTAGAATTTACAGTCATGTAGTTAATTTTGCAATATTTTTTTAGGCAAAACAAATTTTAGCCGCAGGTTTTTTTTTCAGGTTGTCTGGGAGATAAGACCGACTATGCACACCTTAACTAGTTTATTTTTATGTTTTATTTTGTATTTCGTTTTCGTGTGGGCAATAAAGAATTTAATAATAATAATGGCTAATAAAGAGCCTCAACCCTACGTTACAACAGATTAAAAAGCCTTTACAGTACTTTACTGTAGGTATATAACCTATTAGTACCTTTAATTAATCAACGATAAATTGTTTAAATAGAAATCATATAAATAAAAAAGTTATCCAATAAAATATTCCTTTTCCCAAATATATGCCATTCGCAAGCACCCCCAAGAGCGGACTGTTGTCAGCCGGAATAATTACATTGTCCAATAGAAAATTCGGAAATCAATAAGGGCCGTTTATACCCGGGATGATTTTTATGATTCATCCGCTGAAAATTATCAATTCAATTTCTATTCAATATGTAAGAAATTTATCCGCTATCTGCAAGTCGGGTAAGATTAATAAAAATTTGGCCCTTAAAACCGCTAGGGATGTCCCTTTACAGCCCGCTGGTATTTTACGAGCGCTCTTTTACGTTAATACCTTGGGCCTTATATTTCTGTTGATTTGCCGTTTCTTTGTTACCATTAGTAATTACGAGATTGTACCTTAACGCGTGCAGTTATAATTATTATGTATGGGAAATTTAGCAAATTTTAAATTTACTGCTACTGTCTATTTGAATAATTTAGCTATGAAATTTGAACGGAAAAGCCAATCCAAATTAGCCTACTTAACGGAATACGAAATATGTAATGATTCGAAATGATTTATTAAACGATATTATGGTAAATATTAAACAGGTACATATCATAATATTTATTTGTCTTAACAAAATATCGAAATGAGATATAGTGGTGTTGTGTGGTGTTGTGGGACACCAGATACTAATACAGTTCCTTATAAGTTAAATATTAATTTCAAGTTGCTTATTCTTCAAGTTAGTACTTCTAATATTTTTCGAGAAAAAAGAATATAATTATTTTGGATATAATTTTTTTATTATGAAATTTTTATCAATAACAATCAAAAAAGTTAAGTAATAACAAAATTATCTAAAAACTTTTACCTCATTCGCAAAGGTATTTCTATATTTTTTTACATATTACTTTTCATATTTTTTCGTGAAATTAGTAAGCATAGACACCTATACTTAGTGTGTTAATGTACTCTTGCGTTTAATGTACTCATACAGATCACCTCGTTCCACTTTTGACCACCAGACGGTGTGATTATCGAAAGATATAATAATAAAGGCAAACTGAAATAATAATGATAGACTAAAATTTAGCGAACGCATATCAATTTTTGCCGGCTAGTATCGCATCGTCCCATAAGGAACTTCGTTCTAAAAGTAGAAGTGGTTCATAGTCTTAAATGAACGAAATGTCTTAATAGATTAGTATTATTCATTTCCAATGTTAGGCCAAATATTGGGCACGGGTTTCCACTGAGGGAATAAGGATTAAGGCCGTACTACCAATCTGACCTAGGGCGGTTTAGTAGAATTAGTAGAACTCTCCGTTGAAGCAAGTTATATTTTTTTGTTGAAGAAAAAACAAAAATAATTTCCAGAAGTTACAGAGGTACATCTTGCAGGAAATTAGTATAGAAGTAAATGTTTTACTGATAGACTTTATTTAAAAAAGGCTTATTAATTTGTAACACTAAGCTTGAAACTACCAGTCCGATTTGATCATTTATTTCAGATTTAGATAACTCGTTGAATGAGAAAAACAAAAATAAAACCGCGTATTAGTATTGACAGGCTATAAAAATAAATCGTATACAGTTTATTTATTTATTTCATTCACATGTTTAGTATAGGTAGGTAACCTTTAACTCTGTCTATCTCACTGCGCCGGATATTCCATTAAAGTGATTACAATTATTTAGGTTGTAATTTTGTTAAGTAGAGATGATAGCAATCGCACCCAATCATATAAAATTCGCCTTGACCTGCCTAAGTGTAAATACATACAAGTAAATAGTAGTGTCTTACATATCAAATGTAAACTTCTCGTTATTTTCTTAGGAAAAGTTTATTTTAAATTTCAAAGAGAATTTTTTAACGTTATAAAACAAGTTAGATAAAATAGAGTGTAATTATTTGTGACGAGGAAAATACCTTCTAATATATTTGAATTATCATTAAAATAGTAACAGAACAATGTTTATAATATCATTCGTATAGTATCAAAAGCATAGAACAGGTATCCTTTCTTCCGATAGTTACTAAGTTATAACACAATAAGAAAGAGTTCAGATTTAATTTCCGCGAGCGATGCTCCATGATTTCCCTGTATCCCACAAGAGAGGGGCTTGAGGGAATGTAGTCGAACATTAATAAGGCTGATGAATATATTGATGGTGATGAGCGAAATTTAAATTCAATGAAGAATGATAAGGAAGAAGCGCTCAAGTTGCAGAGATGTCGGTTCTAAGGCCTCCTGCTTTCTAAAGTGGAATTTCAGACTAAAAAGATACTTACCGCTTAATCTTGAATGCAATATACTTAATTTAACTAACTAGCTGTCCGCGTTTGTTTTTTTTTAGACCAACTGGTTTACAGTTTTTTTTAATAACTGTATGTGGGTCTCCAGGATACAAGCGAAGTATCTCTATACCAAATTTCACCATGATTCAGAAAGGCATGTTTTTGTTATCCCAGGGGTACATCCAGTGGCGTGCATAGAGGGTATGCACAGGGTATGCAGATGATATAAAATGAAGAAAATCTCCAGTACGAGTTATAAAAAACTTAAGGATAGGCTTTGTAAGAGTTATAAAAAGCCTACCCTTAAGTATTTATAGCTCGCACTGGAGATTTTCTTCATTATATACCATCTGCATACCCTCTATGCACGCCACTGGGTACGTCTTCCCAGGTGCTTTTCTTAAAGATCGATAAAGTAGCTAAGCCGAACGTACGAGTACGCAAAAAAGAAATATATACACACTTTCGCATTTATCATAGTCCATATCCATTTGATATGGATAGTTATGATTGCGTTGTTATTAATTATAAAGGTTTTCTGCGAAGGAAATGATTAACGCAGTTAGGAAATTACTTAGATGTCCACTCTCGTGTCTCGCAGAGTACATTAATACGTCCGACGGATATGCACTAGCATATAATCTTTCAAGTCATCGAATTTCCCGAAGAGTAGCCAAGCCAAGTTTCTGAGTCCAAGGCCGTGGATTCGATTTCCACATCTGTTAAGTGTTTGTGTGATGAACATAAATATTTTTCAGAGTCTGGATGTTTATCTGTATTATAAGTAATTATGTATATTATTCATAAAATTATTCATTACTTACCTTAGAACCATTAGACAAGCGATGCTTACTTTGGGACTAGATGGCGATGTGTACTGTAGTATAAAGTCAAAGTCAAAGTCAAAAATATCTTTATTCAAGTGGGCCCCCACTTGAATAAAGATATTTTTGACTTTGACTTTGACTTTATACTACAGTACACATCGCCATCTAGTGTACTGTAGGTGGCACTTTTGATGCATACATAAGAATTACACGGTAGTGAGATGATGGCGATAACCACATTCGTAAACTTAAAACTAAAGCTACGAGGGTTCCAAACGGGTCCTGGTCTAAGAAGAAGCCCACAACAAACTTAGCCGAGTGTTTATTGTTTTTTTTGTTGTCACCATCTCACAATGCCATTTTAAATTATTAGAAGAGCAACCTGGTTAGAGCAATAATTTACACCCAAGCTTTTTTATCTTTTACGTAGTCCTTTATACTATAATAGGACTTTTCTATAAGCTTACGTTTAATAAAAACTTTGATCTTTTTAAGAGACATCTCCAAGATGTCAATTGGTAGTTTATTGTAGCATTGTACGCAATTTCCTTTAAACGAATTATGAATTTTATGTAACCTAGTATATTGCACTGTAAGTTTATTCTTACTTCTAAAGTTTAAATTATTGCAGTCACATAAAATTTATTTATTTATATAAGCGGTACGACATTTCGATGTCGATGATGGTTGATACTAGTGATTTATTATGAAATACCTTTTTGGCGGCTGAATCCTGGTTGTTATTGTCGGCATGATGTGGAGCCGCGGGCGCCATGACGGTGACGCCACTCTGCGAAAGAAGCTCGTCCGAGCCCCTCTGTAACAACAAGAAAATTCAATTAAAACATATATTTTTACACCTTTCACAGTTCATTTTTTTTTATAAATTTAAACCTTCTACCGTAAAGCCGTATAAAAAATGTTTCAATTTCGTACAACAACAAATACACTGATATTTTTATTATATTGATATATCTTTTTGGTGTTAAACATTGGGGTAATTATAATTTGAAAAATTGTCTGGTTTGTTTTTTCTAGTTTTGGCCTTGGCCGTGGCCGTGGCCGACAAAGACGTGCCGCTAAGCGAGTTAGTGTTTCGGTGCGATGTCCCGTGGAAATCGATTAGGGGTATGTCTACTATGCTCTCTAAAAGCTCGCTACCATCATAGACCGTATCATCACTTACCGTCAGGTGAGATTACAGTCAAGGGCTGGATGTGAAGGGCTGAATGGAATACTATCTTTCGTTATATAATGTATCTATACATCTTTATATTTTATATATTTATATTTGTGTGTGTGGGTGTGTGGTATCGGTGTTCAACGCACGGACTCTTCTCGACTCCCTAGTGTGTGTGCGCTTTTATACCACATAACTACTACTTTTTTGTGTAAATATGTTCTGTTATTATGAAAATAATAAAAAAAACATTTCTATGCTCATTATTTGCCCGACTGTTTATTCCATATTTTCCTTCTTAGATTTGACTAGTTATAAAATGAATTATTAATTTATTCTTAATAAAAGAATCTATATAGATTCATGCAGATAAATTAAATAGAAACGCCAGCCTGTGATTTCGAAATGGATGTGTATTGTTAACACGATAGTATTTGAACAAAAGTTCCCTTAGGTTTATTCCATAAAATTTATTTGCTACTAGCTGTTGCCCGTGACTTCGTCCGCTTTTGTTTTTGTTTATCGAAAGACATGTGCCTCATACATGTGGCAGCACTTTATGTATTTAGAATAGTTAAGCCTGGTGTAAAATCGTCAAACACTTTCGCCCCCTCTCCGAGAGAACTAAGCTTAATTTCGGGATAAAAAACATCCTATATTACTTTTAATACCTTTAGGACTATGTGTACGAAGTTTCGTGATGATCGGTTTAGTAGTTTTTGCGTGAAAACGTAACAAACAAACTTACATTCACATTTATAATATTAGTAGGGATTGCATAACATTGATTAACAATGAAAAAAACAAATGATTAGTTCGTATATAGTACCTACATAATAAGTAGGAAATGTAGGTAGGTACAGTAAAAAGGAAAAGTGAAACATAATTATTAAGATCACGCGAATGCAGACGTCAACCCACCCCTTGTCATCGGATCAATCTCAATTTAAGACGAGGAAATGACAGGCCTCAGCAGTTAAACGCACCAGGCTGAGGTATAAACCACCCCATGTAATAAAGCAAATGTACCTACAAATAAAATGTTGGCGGAGACAGCGAGGCTCGCGGTTCGAGGCTTTTAAATGAAATCGCGGAACTGTCATCGACCGATAAAGTGGTTTAAAAATATTTAGGTTGAGGGATACAAGTGGTCAATGCAACTGGTAATCGCTGCTTTATTTTATATCTTATCTTGTAACTTTAATACTCTCTATTTGGTCGCTGTATAAAACCTTCTAAGAACTATTCTTTTTAAAACAAAAAAAAAATATCTGTCTGAGATTTTGAAATAGCTGATTCAGTCAGTGTGCCCCTTTGTTATGGCTCAACTGCGGTCGACTTTTTCTGTAAGTAAAGCAGAGTGAGGTACTTGAAAAAGGTACCACAGCAAACAAGAAAAAGGTAATAGGTATACAAAGAAAATAAGAATCTGTAGCTTAAGTTATATCTATTATAACTTGAACAATATGCTGTGACTGAATACGATAAGTCTGAACAGACTTTTACAACAACACCGTTTCAGTGAATGCGACTGATGTACCATGTTTCTTTTGAAGCATTACTCAAAGCGACCAAAAGGCCATAAAGGGCCCTTCAGAATGGACATTTAATGAGAGCATCAGCACGCCATCGTGTTCAGCTCAGCTAATCTGTATGCGGCGAAATATCACTCGCTCGCACCTGCAGACACCCCGGTATCCGTCACAGGAGACACTTAATAAAGCCCACACGTCATTCGTAATGCTTTTTTCACAAAACGAAACAGATGCTGATGGTGAAATTGTTCGCAAAAGTGCGCTCTCTAGCTTATTTCTCTAGTTTTTTGTCACGTGTCGTTGCCTGAGGAGATTATAAATTGTTGGACAGTATTTCCGCATGCATGAGTTTCTTGGCTAGAAAAATGAATACAAAGTTTCAATTTTAAACAGGAAAGTTCAAAGCTTTGGATTTTATGAATAACGCTGTATGGTAGATTTTATATTTGCACGATTTATTTGACTGCGACCTTTTTACATTTCCTTGATAATTATGAATATTTGGATCGGTATCAGTAATGATGTACTTGAACTTTTGCAAACTGTCAAGATGAAAATGGTCGCGTATCTAGGGCACATGCACAAGAGATACGAACTCTTACAGCTCATCATATTCAGAAAAAGTTGCAAGTAGAAGAAGATGAGTCAATTATAGAAACAGTCAACATTTGACGTAAAACGTCAACTTCTCTTCTTATCGTTTCTTATCGTGATGAATAGGGCAGAGTATGTGAAGCTCACTTGACCTTTGTTTACCGTGACGTTAACCGCAAACGTGATTTTCTATGGCATTGACGGCGTCACTAATCAACATTGGTACTAGTATGTCTTGTGAATTTTCCATAGATGGCAGCTGTTTTGCACTGACGAAAAAGTCGAATACTTTGAATTTGAGTGGTCATACACTATTGATGGTTGTTACACTGTTTCTTAGGTGTTTCTTAAAAATTGCGTATTTTTAGTTCTGCTTTCGAGAAACATTGTAAAAATATACATTACCTTAAGACCTGTCAATTAAGTTTAATTAGGGGATTTGTGCTCAGCCAAATTAGCACCAGTATTATTGTACACTGAAACATTACGACCAAAACTTTCAAGAGTCTGCACATTATGTTATATTTTAAAACACTTTCCTACAATTTGCATAATAGAATAAAAAGATTACGGTAACAGCGGGAATCCCATTTTAAGGAATAAAGCTTTCATTGTAGAAAAAAGGACCGTTTTCTCAAACAAAAAAAAAGCTGACACGAGTTCCTATCCCTGAGAGTAATCTCGTAGAGTGCGTGTAATAATTGCTCGAAATTAAATAACATTTTTCACAACAAAGAAACAATGTGGACGGAAAATTTGTTGCGAAATTGTGGATTAAGTTAGAAAATAAGACAATTTACGTTTTCATAACAATTTATCAAGTTAATAGAGGATGATGTTGTATTGTTTCGCGACAAACAAAAAGTGAGTAACTTAGCCTTTTCATAAATATATACTTACCAAGAAAAGAGCGAGGAAACCTACCTACGTAAATATCTACAAAATCCTGTAGAAGAGAGAAGGTACATGTGATAAAAGTGAAACTTAGTGCTATATTTCATACGCTTATCAAACAAAACGAACAGTATAAGATTTTATTACGATCATTTTCTTAACTACATCCAATTTCCCAATCAGAGAGTGCGGAAAGTATATCCATAATATCTTATATTATTAGGAGTAAATCAAATTATATCAACATAGTTATCGATTGAACTCAATCAGTTCGCAGTATAGAAAAAAGTCCGAACGATTTATCCATTCTGTGACCTGTCTATTCATGTATTTCTATAGTAGGTAGGTAGGTAATGAAGAAATAACATTCTTAGCATATATCTGAAAGCCAAATATGTATAGCTGAATAATTTAAGTAATAGACCTGAATTTTCTTGAGTTAATTTCAAGTCCTTTTCAAAGTATTTTTTAACAAGTAATTACGTAGATACCCACTAGAAGGACGTTGTAAATAGACTTACATACCTTGCTCTAATACCGGACAATATACTGCCGTTAGTTGAATATGTCTGGTGCAAATCAATTCCATGTATTGGGGTCTCACAGAAATGTTGGTTTTACTCTCCAAAGAAATCTTTGGATATTTTCCGATCAAAACATACTGAAACGTTTCTCCAATATGTCATTTGAATGAACGTGATACAAGGACCCTTCCTATCAGAATATTATCAAGAATAAAATATATATAAAAGGTAAGGTTTACTGAGATCAGACAAATAAACCTCGGGCTTTTTTTGAGGAATGTCAAAGTGGAAATCACTTTTGAAAATTGTGGTTCTCGTTTATCCGAGATGAGGGTGGCCTAATGGCATACGTTTAGATTTGAAAAAGTGGTATGGTGTTTAAAGCTTTCTTGATAATTGGTTGATAGTTCTTTAGTATAAAACCTGGAGAGACTTTTATGTTAATAATAGATATATTCATTTTTTAACCCGAATTATTTTGTAGCTACGCAATATGACTACGGTGTGTGCTTTTAAAGAGGATGTAAATATTATTGACATTTTATTTTAAAGTAAAGTTTCTAGATTAAGTAATTGCTGTTGGCATTGAATACACTTGATGCTTGTCACGGAATCTGCGGATCTGACATCGTATCTGATGGCAGATTCCTAATTAATTTTTATTGGCGCAAATCCTAACTGAGCCAGCTCATCGAACCCTGTGTCGGACAGAGAAGCAAGGAAGGAAATCAATCATAACATACTATGATGATAAAAAGATACAAAAGCTTTTTTTGGCCCGAGCATAAATGAGATGAGAACTACAAAAACCCTGTTTCACATACCAGATTATCCACTAATAAAATGGGTACAGGGAAACAGGGATGTAAGGATATATTTTATTTAGTCAGACAAGAGTATCGATGCCCATTGTGGTGTATCTATACGTAAAATCTATTAGTGATATTAAAATGGACCGCGAAAATTCCCAAAGATGGGTTCGCAAGATTTTATTGTTATTTCAGAAAGGGACCCCTATTTTACAGATTGCTTAAGTCAATATTATTTTAGGTATAATTTTCATCGCGTTTTCCTGCGCAATCTACAGACCACATTTAAATAAATACTGTCGGTTACTCCTTAGAACCTCGAAATCTAATTTGGATTTAAATACTTTGTTTGATACCGGCACGCTTGCTGTAGCGATTGTATCTCTCGATTAGTCATGTCATTGACATAAACTATTTCATACGTATACAGCTAAATGCCTTTTTTAGAAGTCAGTAAAGCATTGACTTTACTGACTTCTAAAAAACGGTAGACGTTCAATTCGTTATATATTTTATGTGTTTAATATATTTATGATAATTTATTAAAAACGAGCGATCGATAGCCAATCCATGAGCCCAATGTGGGGATTTTGGGCAAACCTAGCCGACCGGGCACCAGTCCAGCAATAATCTGTTATAGGCTAAGCTGTAAAAAAGAACTCTGCACCTATTTCACTACAATTATTTTTATCGGTAGTTTCATTTGGTAAGGTTTTATTCGTGTTCTAATAGAAAACAAAATACTGCAGATTTATTCAGAGCATACTATTTCTTTGTCATAATGTAACAAAAAATAAACAAGAATAATGCCGATCAAGGAGCTAACACATAAATAGAGGAAAAGAATAAGCGCCGCATATTCATAAAGGACGAAAGATAACAATTGATATAGAGAATGAACCGGCAATAAAAACATTTCTCTCAGTCGCGATTTTTATGAAGGTCGTAAACACGACCGATAACCAACTATCGATGTCACATGAAATATTTATTCGCCACTAACTCTATTCACCGTGTTAATCGATTCCGCTTCTAATAAATTACTGTTCTTTTCCTACTATTGTCTTTAATAATATATTGTTCGTAGCAAAAATGGATTGTAATTCAATGCAAATTTTAATAAAGTTAACTTACTGTTCTGTATATTTTATCAATTTATTTTTTAAATTTAACCGTAAGTTATCCTTTGAAGCATAAGTTAGGTTAGTTATACGACTTGATGGTTAGTAAATATACGATGCTATCTAATATTGAATTTTTAAATCCCTTAACGCCTTGGGATTAAACATTCTTAGCTGTTAGGCCGTCCCGGGTTCAATCCGAAACAGAAGCCATCATAGGAAATTAAAATTTCTGAATTTGCTCTGGTCTGGTCTGGTGAAAGGCTAAAGCCTTGTTACTGACCGATGGATTGCCAATCAATTCAGCGTTCCGGTATGATGGAGCGTAAGAACTGATGGCTTTATTATATTTGTACTGTTAGGTTTTATTTTGCGTGAGATTAAATTTAAAAGCAATCCACCTTCGTTTATTTTATAATTTAAAAGGAAATGAAATGTGGGTAGTTGGAAAAGAAAAGAAAAAGGGGGTTCGAGTCAGCGCGGGCATCAAGAACGGTTGTGTGTCGTGGTGACGGAGAAGAAAAGGAATTAAAAGAATGAATGGTGGATGCAAACAACGGAGTTTTATTGATCCAGAGGTTTTTCTTACAGTACAAATTGTAATTCATTCACACACTAGTTAATTGAAATTTCTACGTAATACATATAGCAATACCTTCTCAATTTCATCAACGAGATTAACTACTGAGACCAACACATCATGTATCAGCACAATTACACTAACAACGTTCAGAAATTCATGAATCGGTCATACATTGTTTCTGCGGCCGAATAAAATGGAGTCGAGAGAATATCAACGTTTACGACGGGAATGAAAAATCGCTTCAGCATTTATGACGTTATTGTTACTGAGAACCAGTACACCTAATATGGAAAAGAATAAAAGGGTATGCCGGGAAAAGCTTTAGCGGGTCTAATAATTTTCATTGCCATTTCACGACCTCCGCGGTCTGATTTAACTCGACACGTGTAAATTATGATTTAATTTAATAAGCACCGTTTCAAAATGCGCGTAAAATATTTTTATGGGAGATATATACTGTCCATTACGACTCGCGATGCTTTTTCTTCTATTTCATTATATTTTTTATAGATATCGGTGGAGGTTAGTTTTTTGCATTATTACGTAGATATATAGTAGGTGCTAGAGCCTCCTTCTATCATATCATATCAAGAGACGTGGATCAAACTTCACACTTCTACTTTTATCTATATACCATTACATAAGATGCTTAATCATTGATCTCGAAGGTTTGAATTGAAATTTACGTAGTGCCTCTGAAGTTAGAGAGTAACGGTCCCATTTATTATTACTTCCATACGTTTATTTTATTATTATAAATCACGAACTGAGATTTTCAATACAATACCTAAGCCCATCGACCCGCCTTGTAAAAGCGTGATGGATCTAAGATAAACGTCCACGAGAAAAGCGGACGGTGCCAAGCTGTGACACATTATTTAGACTGAGGATTCGTTCAAATATCTGTTTGAACCCGTATATAAATTAATGTTTTACAATTAATGATTGTTTTAAAGACAGCTTGTTAAATCGTAACCACTGAGTCTTTTAAAGTTCTCCCAAAAAATCTGCTTTAAAATCGGTGACAGAACAAACAGCAGACTTAAATAAATCTACAAAGACGTGGACTTAACGATTACATGTAAAATGTTTTATTAAAAATTAAAAGTACCTACTGGGTGTATTTTTGGCTTCGTCTCAGTAGAGTCTTATTCACAATTTGTAGTAAAATACCACAAACAGACAGCCCTCATGTTTCATAAGACCCTGAAAGGTAGGTATGTATTTGCAGGTATTTGCAATAAATTAAATTGCATCCGACATCAAGACAGAAAATGCAATCAAACAGCAAGAACATTAAGAGAGCGATACGTTCGCGTAATGTGTCCCGTGTCGAGGCGACGTGCACCGCACATCCGTCTCTATCGCCTAATATCATCTCCGTCTCGCGTAAGATGTCGAAATTAACGATCTTGATAATATTTGTTGGCTCAACGCTGGCAGAGCTCTGCCAGTAATTAATTGCACCAATTTGTTCGGCGCTTATAACGGGCATTTGTCAAGCACCCACCCGGAGCGGATGATTTTCGCACAAAGTTCATAATCGATACTCCGAATCGATTAAGGGGAACTATTGCCATAAGTCGGATAGCATTTGGGCGGACAACATTAATAATACAACGTACAAGGCTCGTTAGAAAAGGCGGACGTACTATCCAATGCAGTATATGATGATAAAACCACTTGTTTCACGACTTTTTCCAGAAATTGATACTTAAGAGTAATAAATGTATAAAAAATTTATTTAAAATACGCGAAGGCAACCATAAACGTTATGGTTGCCTTCGCTTGGTTAAGGGTAAAAAGTATAAGGTTCTAAGATAATAATAATTCTAAAACTATATTCAATTTGAATATTTTTCAAAATATAATAATAATTCCGAATTGAATTAAACTGATACTTATTTATTTTAGTGTTGGCCGCGTATTCCCAGTCTAGATAAGCGTTTTTTATATAACACTAGTAATCTGCGAAAAAAAACTATTTTACAACAATATTGTTGTGCTGATTCCACGGGTCAAATCTAAAAGCCACCAATTTACTGCATTTTGAGAAGCTATTCTGTTGATTCCGCCGAAGATTTTTTTCCAATTACGATTTTGCCATGTACCTATAAAGATCCGCACATTTTCAATACCTATCACTATTTTTATGGAAAACTCAAAACGTTTTAATTTACTGATTAACTAAATATACATAATAAAAAATACAAGTTAAACAATTTCTTTTCTATCTTAGTGAATAGGTCTTCGTTCCCCGAAGCATTTAATCCTATTATTATCAAAGCAAAACAAAGTTTATTGGTTTGTCCAAGCAAGTTTATAACATTAGTAGAGAAATAGGAAAATAATAGGTACACGTGGGCTGCGGGCTAAACCGCGGTAAAGGGTAGTAAATAAAACATTTTCTGCTGTTTGTTTCAATTGGTGGTAGTTTTAATGAGCTGTCAAAGCCAAATTTTCATGAACACTAATAATTTAGACGGGCGATTGGCGCAGTTTGCAGCGACCCTGCTTTCTGAACCAAAGGCCGTGGGTTCGATTCCCACTACTGGAAAATGTCTGTGTGACCATGAATGTTTTTCAGTGTCTGGGTGTTTATATGTATATTCTAAGTTTTTACGTATGTTATTCATAAAAAATTTCATCAGTCATCTTAGTACCCATAACACAAGTTACGCTTACTTTGGGGCTAGATGGCGACATTGTCGTAGTATATTTATTATTATTATTTATAATTTGAAATTTTAGTTAGAGATCAACAGGTACTTATTTTAGTTAGAGATCATACTTAGCATTTATTTAATATGTTAATATCGTTTCTATGGGTCAAAAAGCTAAGTTGTTTTCTTAGTTGGCTTGTTTTTTTTAAGTAACTATATATATTTATTTGTATTGTCAGGAATGACTGGCCCGATTTGAAAAATTTAATGTATCGCATATAAGCTCGTTTATTGGGGAATGTTAGAGGATCTTTTTACAATACCAAAATACCTACGGATATTTCAGGTGGCACAGTTTGTCATTATTCCATACAGTTAAAAAATTCATTCACATATTATGTGATAAAAGGCTAAGGCACTGGGAGGTATCTTTGCATCGTTCGAGTCTATGTAGAACTAAAGTGTATCTAAAATGCACCCGTATTTATATCGAAATACCCACCAGCTCAATGTCATGAAAATTGGTTGTTAATCAAATAAAATTTTTATTGTTTCTTGGAAACTATTTAATAATTAAATATTAATTATAAGCATATTTGTAAAACTCCCAATTAAATTAATAAAATATCTGGCCAATATGAATGTATAGTTCTTCTTTTTCATCTGATTGCGGCTCAGGTTCGTCTGGTCCCTGGTGTCACGTCGACCGGCTACGATCTATTGTGACGCCGCTGTCTAGATCTCCCAGCAAGCGTTGGTCGCCTTCAGGAAAAGCAGCACTTTCCTTGCTGGAAGAAGTTTAGCATCCTCTGGTTGCATTATGTGCTTCCCCAAAAGAGTGCTGCGTTTATGCATCAGCGCGGGGCAGGAACAGATCAAATGCAGCGGAGGCTCAGCAGCCTCCTTACTGAGTCTACATAGATCTGTGCCCTGCAGCTTTAGGTTGAACATGTGTCTGTTAAGCTCACAGTGCCCCGTAAGCACACTAGGATGCATAGGTTTTTTCTGTTGAGTGCTAATGCCTCAGAAGCGGCCCTTTTGTTGAATGGTCTTATTAGCACTCGAGAATGGTTCATTCCTGGGAACGTATAATTATCATAAGTTTAATTATTTACCCACATTACAAAATTACTTTAACATAAGTTATAAAATTTGTTCACAGGCTGATGAGCAACTGGACCCATTTCAATAGATATATTCACAAGATATAGCCTATTTGTTGCGAAAGATGAGCTATATAGTACAAAATAAAAGCGTCGGTAGTATGTAAATGAGTAAGGTAGTCAGGTTACATATATATAACTTTTTAATCTACTTTGATCTCCGTCTTCAAAAAAGTACGTAACAAGTCTGAGTTGCTGCCGCTCGAAACAGCGTTAAATATTTGAAGAACGGGTACCAAGAAATTGAATAGACCCGGTAAAAGTTAGCAATTCCCATCGCAAGCAAACCTCTTAGCCCCAGAACAATATAAAGAGACATTAGTCGCTGTCACAACTCTACTTTATAGGGAAAGTACGGGCGAGTTTACGTGAACAAAGTTGTGGAGGCTGGTTGTCTTAGTAATGAATAGAGACGTCAGACGCTAACCGCCACTAGGGCGCAACTCGCATACCATTTCAACTTCGTGATATAGCTAAACTATGTTGACCCGATATGCTTCGATGCGAGAAACTGGGATTATCTTACTACGGTACGTTTATTGGACTTTAATTGAACATGCAGGTACAATGCAATGCAGAGCATGTTTGTTGATCGGTACAGATTATAATCAGTGGAGTGTATGGGGAATCCGGCATAAATACAAATTAATCAGAAAAGAGTACTTGCGATGAGTTACTTGCGATTTGTTTAATACTTAAGTAACTACTTATATTTGTAAACTTAATTAAATTTAAGGTAAGGAAAAAAATATAACTAAAAAGATAATACAAAAGATGAATTTACGATAAAAAAAATTAAAAAATGCGCTTAGACGGTCTTGTCGCTTTTATCGATCTTTTCCTCATTAGAAGAATCTATTAAGAGGTGCTATCATTATTTGACGGCCGATTGGCACAGTGGGCAGCGACCCTGCTTTCTGAGTCCAAGGACGTGGGTTCGATTCCCACCACTGGACAATATTTGTGTGATGAACATGAATGTTTTTCAGTGGCTTGGTGTTTACCTATATATTATAAGTATAGGCTCCGAAACGGCTAGACCGATTTCAATGAAACTTTCAGAGAATCTCCGGATTGACCTGTCGAGTAATCCTGTAAAGATTGGTGACGATCGGACCACTCCTATTTTTGAACTGTCAAACTGTCAAATACAGCTTTTATTAACTATGATGATATTCTATTGTTGGGTGTACATGGGTGTAGATAATGATCTTCACCCGCTCGAGAAGAGAATACAAGAGAATGAATACGGAGAGAAATAAATTATTTAATATATTATGAGACTTAAATTAAAAATTTAATTATGTAAGTTTATTGTTTAAATACAATAAAGCAAAATCTAGCCCGGCGAAGCGGGCCGGGTACGCTAGTTATTCATAAAAATGATTCATCAGTTATCCTTAGTACCCATAACACAAGCTTCGCTTACTTTGGGACTAGATGGCGCTGTGCGTATTATCGTAGTATATTTGTTTATTTATAATTTTTTTTTTGTACTTACTCTCCCAATTCTAATTATTACCCTAAACGTCTTCCAAGGTAAATTATTGATCATTGTTTTATAAAATTCGTTGTTTTCTTAGTGAGCCTAATACTACACCAAAATTGGCATAGATTCGTTCTAATGTAGCAAAATTAAATAAGGATTTAATTTTGTTTCATTATATACCTACGCTAAATAGCTCAGTGATACCTCCTTGCCGAGGCTTAGCTGCTTAGTGATACGTCCTTGTCGGTAAGGTATCAACCAGCCGCCACCAAAGACCACCAGACTAGAAGTAAGGTAAAGTAATTAATTAAATTAGGCGGGTTGGTTTGCATATAATATAACGAACGTCGAGATGCAATAACGGCTTTCTTTTAAATATGAATATGACGCTGCAGCGTACTCGACATTAATAGTTTATATGCTCCCAAACTGGTCAAACCAACAATTGCAATGCAACATTTTATGTAGGTTTATGGGATTAAAATGTATCCTTTGTATTATTCCAAGACCTAGGACTAAAACAGAATTGCTTGATTTTTTTCTGGGATAAATAGAGACGTATTTCACTGCCCGGCACATCAACTATCTTTGCAAAAACTTAACAGAATTTCTTTGCTTTTTTGCTTTGTTAAATAAGGAGAATACAAATGCGCAAAATATTACCTGTTCCTCGCGACGTCGTACGCGTTTATTACAGTTTTTTTTTACAAATCCCATGGCAACCATTAGTTTTCCCGATATATAAATAGCACTTTTCCAAGAAATCGTAGCTCTGTGCTAATTTTGATGGCTTTCTGGCGTAATTGAGTTAACAAACATCCACCAAACTTTAATATTTATAAACTAGTAAGATTACAATGATTTACGCAGTAATTTCTTCTTCTTCTCTAAATTAAAAGTACGTCTTCTGGGAAAACGAAAATATCTGCGTGATACGAAATAATGTTCTAAATAATAAACAGAGTATTTGATCAAGATGTGTTTATTAATCTAACCCAGATTTGATAGACTACAGTTTTTATACCCATTTATTATGAAAACAATTTTAAACTTGGACTCTTTATTACCTAGAATAGGGAATAAAACATTAAACTCCGCTTCATCGTAATTAAAATATAATGAAAGTTTCTCGGAATGAAATAATGAAAAACATAAAATACAAGCAATGTGCCGCGATATTTATTCAAATCGTCCCGCATGCAAATGAATGTCGCCTTTAAATGCTGCCCTTTGTTCCTCCTGCCGGCGTTTCTGTGTTTGCATTTATCGCAAAAGTTTTCCAAAGGCCAGATTAGTTTTACTCGAACAATATCATAAATTTCGCTGCTTCTAGCATTGAGAATAACGTACTACTTATCAACATTATCTTAGAAAGTTGTAGATAGTCAGTAATTAGATAGATCCAAGATAAGATGGCATTATGGCTCACAAGGGCGGAAATGTATCCCACTTCTGATATGACATATAAAAACGCGAGCTAGTGAGTCATACAATCACCTAACTATAACATCCTTAAAAATAATGAAAAATTTTAGATAGCCATTATATCGCTCCCTCAAACTAAACAAAAATGGGTTTTACTTGCTAAAATATATTGCAAAGTCATTATTAAATCATAACTTAGGTATTCAAAATAGTGGCTACTTTGAATAAGTGTCCAGCCAGTCCACCATAAGAGCAAATTACATTAGTAACACCAATGTACTTATAAGGTTTACAATGTATTTTTATTTATAAGGCCAAAGGGCGATTTTTAATTTAATAAGCGCTATTGCTCTTCTCATCAAAATCGCAACCTAAATACTATAAGTTTTTACTTCTAGCACAGTTAGTTCCCGTTGAAAAGGATGCTGTTTTCTTTATTATAATAAAATAAAGTTAGTTCGCAATGATTTTAATGTAATTTCAATTATTACTTAGATTGATTTCATCTTACAACTGCATTGCAACTTACAATCAGGTGCATTTGCAATAAGGCTTCATTTTTTATAGAATAAAGAGAAAAGTCAGATATCAACCTAAACAAGCGAAACACAAACATGCAGTGAAACCAGCGTTGTAATTTCATGGATTACCTTATTGTCTGACTCGCATGATTTCGATTGATTTAAGCATCCAATCGAATATTGTCATAAAGTAACGAACCTAAACTAAAAGTCCTAAAGTATTTTTAAAGCGAACTTTTAATAAAAATTCATTAATATACTACGATAATACACAACATCGCCATCTAGCCCCAAAGTAAGCGTAACTTGTGTTATGGGTAAGATGACTGATGAATATTTTTATGAATAATATACATAAATACTTAAAAATACATATAAACACCAAGACGGTGAAAAACATTCATGTTCATCACACAAACATTTTCCAGTAGTGGGAATCGAATCCACGACCTTGAACTCAGAAATCAGGGTCGCTGCCCACTGCGCCAATTGGCCATCGCCTATAAACTTTGAATACACGTGAAGCTGAAAGTAACTTTGAAATTTAATAATATAGAAGCTGGGTAATAGATTACCTAGAAATTTATAAATAAGTAGAGTGTTCTAATTTATTTTATTCTGGTATACGTAATCTGAGGAATACGTATTATCTATGTATATATTATATATTATCAACAATTAACCTTAACCTTAATATCATATAGGTACCTACATATCAATAACTCCGTGAAACTTTCAGGTAAGGATAATATATTGTATAATAAATACTATATTATATTATATAATACCGTTCTACTAAATTAAAAACGATCAATCATGACTTTCATAAGAATCGTTTTAGAGAGAGCGATTCTGTAAACATACTATAACGCTGCTCGTAAGATAAAAAAAGATAAATGTTTCGTGTGCTGCAATTTTAGTTGATGGGTTCTTTTAAGGATGTTTAAAATGTTTTTTTTTATAATTAATTGATTGAGCCTATATTGAAATTAAATTTACGCGTCAAATTTACTATCTGTTAAAATACACAAATCTATTAAGATATTTCTATACATGAATACAAGAAAAACGTCGAACCGAATTGCAACCATTCCTATTTTGGAGTCTGTTAAAAATTGGTGGGACACAAAGGCTTCCGCAGTTTCCTTTGTAAGGGCAGCACTTTGTGAAAACTTAGGTACTTATCTTGAATTTGTTAATTGAAAAGAGACCAAAATAGTTTTTGGTTCAACTTCAGGGAGTCTGGACGAATGTTCAACTTAACCCGGTATTTTCGCAGGGTACGTATAAAACTTGAAAAAGACTCTTAAAGGTAATTTTATATACAAAATGAAACGCTCACAAAAGTTTGTATAAAATTTTTGATTTTTTAATTCTCTAATAATTTTGTAATTTTTTAAGTTTTTTAAGATACCCACAAAGGAAATGATTAGTCAACTCCATACTTTGATTCAATCAGTTACTTCAGCGTTACTTTTGCTTACTTGAAAACTTACCCATGTACAGGTAAGATGTACCTAATAAGATGACCTTCCGAGCCAAAGTAATCGGTAATAAGCTGAAAAGTAGGACCATTATACGTATTTGTTTCACATTACTTTATGACTGACTGCAACCTAATGAGCACTCCTTATACTTTACTTGTCCCCAACTTATACAGAAAATCGGCTCAGTGATCTTGCTATGGCATGAATCGGACTCTTAAACATTGACTATAGACTTTATTCGTAGTGCTATAAGATCTAATATAATTTAAATGGCAAGTTCTGCGGTAAGGCTCGCTCCTAATGAGAAACTATCAAACTCGAACGGCACATTTGTCTTGTGAATAATATTCAATTCCCTGGAAGCTACTTAGCGGACTTTTAGTTTGACATCTTCAGAACAGTGTTGTGCGGTTTATTTAACCAATGTAACATAGTGATAGCCTTATTAATTTATTTCTTTTGGAAAAATATCTATTGAAAGCTCAATAGGAGTTCGTATCTGGAATCCAAATCTTTCTGATATTGCAATAAAAATCCATTTCCTTTAAGACTTAAAAGGCAGAGGAAAGAGAAAAAGACATGATTAAAAAAAGGGGCCCTCGGCGCCACAGAGCACATGATTGAATCCACGTACGGTATCTCCGTCAATCGGACGAGAGCACAATCAATATCTTAGCTCGGTGAAGAAAACAAATAGATTCTTTATAGCAATGTAGGAAGGTAACAATTCACCCCTCAATGGGCCGTACGAAATCTAAAGCGATCGTAATTTCGTCGGGCAATATTCCGGCTTTTCATATTTTCTTTTTGCCTCCCAAATGTTATGCCGAGCCCAATACACGGCCGCGATTTCGTTTGTTATTTGAAGCCTCTCGTCTGCCCGATTTAGGATATCAGCATCAGTGAAGCACCAGTTAAACAAACATTTGAGACAAATTAAATTTTTATTTATACTTGCGATCAATTTATTAACCGACACAGATTTTTCCGAGGTTTTATGACTGTTTTTCTCTATGCTTTTTCATTAGGTGCTAGAAGCCGAATGGCTCAAACTTAAATAATAAAATAATATATAAATTTCAAATATACGGTGACTTTAAATATAGTGTGCATTATTTTACTAGTCAAGGCCTTTTTATAGACATAACTAGGGAGTTGTGATAACAAACTCGAAAACTGATAATATAAATAATATAGATTATTTTAACGTTTTTGAATTTCTCAGAGCTCTAACAAAAATCCCCAATTATTTACTAAGATTTGAAACTTACGAACCACGAGCCTTAAATTTTATGCTCTGATAGTTACGTATAACACGAGGATTATTTCTGCCATATTTGTGATATTCTGCTGTACTGTTACGATATGAAAATAGAAAGGAATACAAAATGTTAGTCTCTTTGTAGCTCAAAGACAACTCGCCCGTCGATGGACTCTTTGATGCAATGCATCAAACTCTATACCCACACTTTTCTAGGAATTCAATTTCACCATTTAAATGTTGATATATTTTAAGGCACTTTTAAATTCAAACGCTGCAAAACAAAAGAAAGATGCTTAAGGTCATAAATATGCTTTATTTTCTTTTATTTAATTTAAATTTTAGACTCCATCATCAAGCACCAACATGTGAGATTGCAGTCCGAAGGGCCTCCTTGCATTGGAATAAATAAAAGGGTTTGGGGAATATTGGTATTTACATCATGTACGTTTAGTGCCTTTCACAATTCAAAGCTTGATTGAATTTCACACATTTCTTCTATGAACTATTTACATTACTATGAGGTGAAATATTTTCTGTTGGGCTCATAATAATGGGGCGACAAAAAATGTATGTTATTATCGATACATTAGCTCTATCTATGGGTATGTTACAACATGTTCGAAATTAACACAGCACTTTCGAAACGTCAAGATTGTCTGTTTGTAGTTGCTGTTCCACTATATAGAGATGAGTTCTTCATCAAAAATAATTTTGAACAAAAACATCTAAAAGGATATCATGTCAAAGGTCATGCCTGTGTTTACGTTTATGTCTCTATGACTCCTAGCCGCGAATATTTAACCGCCGCCAGCGTTCAGCAAAGATAAATAAAACTGTCGAGATTTAAACACTTTTTGTCCCTATTCCACAACTTCAAGCCGGGTTCGTCTCGCTTTAGCAGTAACATAAACGTGTATTATTAGTTTCTTCACTGTTTATAAAATCAACGTATACATACGTAATATAGCAAAAATTTTGTATTCACAGTTTAGTCAGTGATCAAATATTCACTTTGTAAAAAAATCTTGAGCGATAGATTCAAACAAACGATCAAAGGCATTGTTACAAAGTTCATGTTAAATATTTTAGCAACAGCAGATTTGTCTCTCGCATCCTACGAAAACGTGTCTCTTTTCGATTTTGTGCGATACATATTTTTTGAAGATAAAGTAAATGTGTTGACTTTTCTTTGAAGAAACAGTCTGTATTACGAGAGTTTTCAAAGAGCTACATTATTGGTATTATTTCACATCGTAAGGCTAGTGAGTCTTTTTGTAAGAAATGTGAAAGTGACATTCATTGTTTGTTCTGCGACCCTCCATCATTGATATGGGTACAATTGATATATCCGATTTTCAAACTCGTGTAGCTAAAGTGAGATAAGTAAGTAATGTATCGCTTGTCCAAGTTATATTTATTTCACTTATATAATCATAGTTTCATCATGTGCAAATATAAACGTATTTACTCAATAACTAGCATCCAAGGGGATATTTTTGCGGTCAAACCAAGTCATTAAACTTCACAATTACACTAAATCACGTTTAGCAAGAGGTTAGACGTTATAGGCTTGGTTCAAGGGGTGGACCCCAAAATTGCTAAGCATTGGGTTTTTCTGTCAAGGGTTTCTTTGAGTATCAGCTCAGAGTTTGGAAATTGTCACTGTCTTACCTAATGTATGTTGCAAATTTGTTTGTTTTAATTCTTTGTTGTACACCATAAATTTTTAACCATGAGGTTGTAATTGATTTAAAAACAAAATTTGCTAATTGTGAAGACGAATTATACTCAATCATATACGTGGCAGGAAACACAGATGCCGGAAGGATATAAACGTCCGGACATTAAGAATAATTAACATTAGTCACAATCCACGTTAATATAAGTTACGAGTGATCTACCTACCGATCCTCCACCGATCTCCCAGTAATTGCCTAGATGGACGTAAGATGCCATCCATTCATCTTAACTTCGCTCATCTGCTCCCTCATCTGCCAAAACACCCATTATCTACAAAGGAGTTTATCGCGGAAGTTAGGGTCCAGAGGCGTATATAAACATTGATTACACAATAATAGCAAGTTATAATACCGTCGTTGATACCATACCGCGTAAGTAAAGTTTTTGAATGCCGCGAACTAAATTTTCTAAATACCACGTATCTGAGTAGTTGTTATTTTCTTATTTAAAGAGGGGGAAAGCTTTTTTTTTAAACTTATCGGCCAGATTTTCGTTTTTCGAATTAGATACCTGTACCTGTTGCAGTACCGATTTATTTGCAACTTATTTGACAATCTTAGTTAGCGCGGTCTTTTACATACGTAAAATATGTAAATCATCATCATCATCATCATATCAACCTATTACCGGCCCACTACAGGGCACGAGTCTCCTCCCACACTGAGGAGGAGTTGAGGCCGTAGTCCACCATGTTCTCACCAATCCGGATAGGTGAGAACGTTATGGAGAACTCTCAGGCATGCAAGTTTTCTCACGATGTTTTCCTTCACCGTTGAATCAAGTGATATTTTAATTCCGTAAAACGCACATAACTAACAAAAGTTAGAGGGTGTACTGAGATTCGAGCTCGGCTTCACGAAAGTTAAGTTGAAGTCCTACTCACTGAGCTATCGCCACTTCCAGTATGTAAATATACGATCAGCTTTCACCTCGTGAAAATAAAAATAAAAATATAATTATGAAAATAAATTAAAGAAATACAAACTAATATTATATATAAATAATATAATAAAGCAAACTAAAGCTTGGTAAAAAAGGCTTCAATCAAGCAAGTTTTAAATGGTGTATTTCCGACTACTTTGGGACCACCCGGGGATCCTTAGTCATGAGCTCGTTCGCGTTAAAAAGCGAGAAACGAATTTGCGCATTGTTTGAAAAATGCCACACATGCTAGTACATTGACACTTATAAAATTGAAACCACTTGCAATATTGACGAATAATAATATTATTATAAGCCAACATATTTCAGTACGTGCCTTTATTAACGGCCCTATATCGACTAACATCCGCATCGTATGTAATTCAATAGAATCAGGGAAAAGTTTTGCGGTGGCACAAAGCATTTGACCGGATTACATGGAGCGTTCGGGACCCGGTTCCCACCAAAATAGCTGGAGTCAAAACATCGTCCTTGACGCACTAATGGAGTTAGCTTTAGTGGACAAGTTGTTCGCAAGGGCTCT
Organism: Pararge aegeria; assembly: GCF_905163445.1. Taxonomy (NCBI): domain Eukaryota; kingdom Metazoa; phylum Arthropoda; class Insecta; order Lepidoptera; family Nymphalidae; genus Pararge; species Pararge aegeria. Next base: position 12,566,911 of record NC_053187.1, on the reverse strand, counting down.
GCGGTTACGACAACAACCGTGTTACGAGTTTCGAATACGTGCAGGCCACGGATTCGTACGACTCGAGTTATCGCCTGGGAGTTGTCTGGCAAATTAGAGAATCAAATGCAAGCACGGATAACTTCTAATTGATTAAATTAAAATATACTATATTTACGAGGAATAGTAGTAGAGGTTTGAAGTTAATAGTAAGGTGAATTAATATATCCTTCATTACACCAAAATAGGGCAGTTTTTAAATGTTATATAAGACAATAAACATTGTTTTATTTTTAAATAACGAAAGTTTATTTTACTTTTTTCATTATTTATATATTTTTTTAAATTAGATTTCATAATGATCATCATCATCATCGTCGTCATGAATGAAACAAATTTAGAGGTAACTCAACAGTACTACCAAAATGTCTTTAAGTTTATTTTTGTTGTGTCAATTTTTTTTTTTAATTTTAGCTTGATTATTAAAACTTGAACTATTAATTTAAAATTCGAACTGGAATGCCAATAAACGTACAAACGTAGCGTTGAAAATAAATGTAGGACAGGAAAATAATTTTAACATAAGACTAACTAGCTACTCTAAAGACTACTAACAGTTTTCTTAATCTTAAGTAAGAGAACAACTCAGGCACGACTATACCTATAAAAGCAAGTAGCAGTTAAGCCGTATCCTGAACCGTGATCTAATGTTCTTAAGTCCAAATGGGCAGGTAACGGGCCCCGTGCAAATATTTTGCCACTTCGTGTGTTACCTGAGCGGGGAATTGGCCGCGGGCGAGGTGGGGAGACAAAGTAAATATGTCCCCGTTTCCCAGCGGTCCCCGAAGGTCCCCACATTTTATCGGGGAGCGATCGGCTCTTGGGTCGGGAAATGAATTTAAAACGTGTTTGCGGGTAATCTGTTATCGGTCCCTTGTCTCTTGGCTGAATATAGACGTTCGGACTGGCTCTATATCTCTGGGATTTCAGGAGTTTGTGCTTAAAACAGTTGCCCCGACAGAAAAGGCTAATAATTTATTTTCGTTAGCACAGGCGAAACTAAAGATACGTGCGCAAATGTTCTAGTTACGATATCACTAATAACATTAGCCACATCACGTACCTGTACAAAATTATGATACAATAAAGTAATGGATATTAAATTTCTTACGAGAATTCGGGATTACCGTAATAAAATGTAAAACGTATAAGTATTCGATGTTAGGTTGAAGCAGACTCTAATACGAGTAACACTGGGTTAATTATTTCGTCACAAGAAGCCTCGTAAGCCAGTGTAAAAGCGCTTCAGTCGAGCTCGGGGGGGCCATAAAAGCTACATAATATGCGGCGACGTAAAACTCTTATTATTTTAGTATCTGCGAAACAGTCGCGGAAAACATCTCGTAAAATAAAACCTGTCCCGTTATAAGATGCAAGTCCCTCTCGCCGGCACCGTTCACCGATGTACGCGCAGATCTAAATCCAGGTGGATTCAGCTCGGACACCGGTTAGAATAGAATACACGAGCTCAGTGTATTTCTATGGAAAATGTAGACTTTATGGTAGCCTGGGGATAAGTTTCCATTTTAAAATGAAGAGAAACTCTGTAATGTTGCCTTGTCTCCCGTCGGGCAGCGGGCGTATGAATAAAAATTCAACTCAATACTAGAGTAAAAACCAAGGAACTTACGAATGGTTAAATGAATAAATTCATTGCGCAAGCATTTTGCCCACCGATATTCCTTACACACGTCTTCAAGTCCTCTGTGTCTTATGCGATTGGTAATGTATTGAATTAAAAACAATACTTTGGTTAGGTGAAGTGTGCACAAATAAAATTTGTGCACACTTCACCTAGGAGTATTTGCAAGGAGATTTTTTGACGACAACGCGTCTAAGTTCCGGAAGCGCCCATTTACATAGTCGATGTCGGTGCGATGGTGCGTGGCGACTTCAAATGGGAATTATAATACCAAATTGAATACAAAACTTTCCTTTCAGTGCCGAGTAATGGAGGAGTCTATGCACCGGAACAATCGAAAAGACAAATAGAATGAGAGAGACGAGACACTGACTCTGTTGAAATAATAAGTGCCTGACGCCTTTTTGGACGTTCTTGTCGCGCTTTTTTTGTAACGATAAATTTTTACGCTTTGATCTTTCCAATTCAAATAGGCTTTTTTCTCGTTGAATCAGAAGTTATAGGAATATCTAATCAAAAGCTTTAAGTGAGGCGACGGAGCGGATTTTCCTTCCCACCGGCTATATCATTCTGATTGAAATGCAAATGGAATGGTGTCCGTTCGGAACGTATTTATTCTATCCAACTTCTTAGTTAATCTTTGAAATTAGGCATCCATCATATTATTATTATCAATATTTACACTTTTATCTCTAACCTAACCCTATGATTTCTTAAAGCTTCAAAGAAATTCTTGATGAGAAGTTCTGCAGCAACGTTTGCACTGTTCACGAATTATTTAATTATGAAATATTAACTCTCCAGTCACAGAATGAGAAGGATCATAAAATGTAGGTACTCAACAATCTGGGGCACTTTAGTATTTCATTTAAAGTTAGGTATTTGGCTGTCAGTAAAATCTTACGGTTGAATAAACCTTGTCCGAAATTTATACGTTTCTAAGTTCGTATATTATATGATTCGTTCTATAATATATGATAGGTTTCCTGAGGTGTAACAGCACCAAGCGCAATCAGTGTTTTGGATGTATCATGTATTTTTTGTAACTTATAGCAAAGCCTATATAGTGTAGTATATAGTGAATGATGTATGCTGATTTCATAAGTAAATATATTTAAACGGAGCTCAGATGAGTTTTCGAATCAACTATTTTCATCGTGCGCTATTCTCCAACTAACATTGCACCTTCGTCGCTAAATTAGAGTTATGAATATAATATCCTGCAGAACATTGTTGTGCATTATTCTGTATCTTTCCTTCGGATGGAACTTCAATCCGTCGAAACAAGCTGCTACAAAAACATTTGCCTATGCCGTTAGTGAATTGTTCTCCCGCTCGTGACTGGGTAATTTCCATACATTTCAAGTTCTATCGCCTGCGGGACGTTCGTTCTTTTGTTGATAAATGTTTGACGGGAACTCCGGGGACGCCATTAAAAGTTTTTTTCGTGAATAATTCCAGTTTACATACGCAAATATTTACTCTTGAGTTTACCGCGCTCACCTATTCGGTGATTTCTTTTCACTGAGTCGCTTGTATAAAGAGCAACGAATTTTTTCTGAATGGAATGTTGAATAGGTAATTGGAAAACTTTGCCTTTTTTTGTGAATAACTAAAGTGAGGTTAAGGGTTATGACATAAACATTAATCATAGACCTCTCAGCGTGATTTTTAAAAGCCGTGTTTTATCCTTCATTCGATTTATTTATACTTATAACTTAGACTAAAAATTAATTCGCACAAAAATTAATCGAATCGGTTCCTATTATGTTTTAATTATTCGCAAAGACGAAAATCTTAGGAAGAGTCACTGACGAAAAGAAAATCACTTCTATAAATGCATTAAAATATACCGCCATTAATGAAAGCATATCAAATATTTTTGCGTGCGATATTTTTGCAACCTTTTGTTAGACAAAAAACAAAGAGTACAAATTTGTAGCTGTTAATGATAAATGTATAAATACAGAGTATTAAGACAAAACACTCTACATAAAATAGAATGGTACTAGATTTGTTTATTCTATTGTAGTTTATTTTAAAACGCAACGGTAGTAATGATACAAAACTTTGGATATGAACTCAACTCAAACTAAGTTAAGAAGTCGTGTACCTAACTTCGTCGAGCCATAACTCAGTAAAAGTTCGATCAGATTGTGGAGATTGAGACAGAGGCATGTCACGGCCCACGGGGTCACAGTTAGGTGGAGTTACGGATAAAGACAACGCCACACGGTAGACGTAGCGGTCCGTGACATTGTTGGGTCATGTGACCGTTAAAAAACGTAGGCGATTCGTAGCTTTCGTACGTATAATTTAGAAAACTTTGACGAACTAAATTATCTATCTGCTAAGCTAACTTGGAAGCGGCGATAACCCAGAGGGTAGGACCGCGAGTTCGGGGGGCCGAGTTCAAATCCCAGTACGCCTCTAACTTATTTAAGTTATACATCGCGAGGAAAGACCGAGAGTTCTCCATAATGTTCTCAAAATTGTGTGGAGTCCACCAATCAACAAAAGGCCAGCGTGTTGGACTACGTCCTTAATCCCTTCTTATTGTGGGAGAAGACTTGTACCCTGTAGTGGGCCGGTAATGGGTTGATATGATGATGATGAAACTAACTTATAAAAATAGGGATTTTACTTGTTTTAGGCTGATGGTAGTGATCTTGTTGTTGCTTAGTTGTTTTCCGAACATAGAATTTCTGGGTCTAGTACTACTCCTTTGAATTCTTAGATTCCTCTTCGTCAGATACAGCGTACCTCCAGACGAGACGATTTCGGATGGAATCGCAGTTAATCTCGTCTTTCTAGGATAACAAAGGTGAAAATCCATGAAATAGGCCATGTCATCATTATTAGCTTAAAATAAGTATACTTACTGCTAAGTAAAAGTTTCCTTCTATCTTTACACTTTTTCTACATGATGTTTGGGTTTATAGATTTTTTCTATTCTATGACGCACACACTGCTTAAAGCATCTGCATTGGCTAGGGATTTGTGTAGTACCGAAAGAAAGCTGTAAATATTATCGCACAAAATCGCGGGCGGAAACTATTGCCTACCCAAATAAATGTACCTACTTTAAAAAAAAACAAACTTAGCCGTAAAGCAAAGCGTAACCTAAAAAATATGATTATAATAGCGAAATACTTCACTATAAACCGAAACCCTATCGAAGGCGAACAAAATTATGTGCAAATATTTTGGGAATATTGCGGGGCCGTGTAAGGGTATCCTCATAAATAATTTTAAGGATCAGTGGAGGCAACCAGCGTGATTATTTCGCGCTAATGAAATTAATAAGGTAAATTTCACCGTTGCCAAGCTCTTTATTGCATTAAACCGGGATCGCTCATTTGTTCTACTAACTCGCGTATAAAAGTAGAGCGGCTTTGTTTTATTACAGGTAACAGACCCTCTCGATAGTATTTCAATAATCGACAACTAATTTTGTTTTCAACCCTTTCAAGAACATATACATATCTTGTATACATTTAAGATACCAAACGATCGCCCTATATTTATCTTATTCTGTTATAAAGTAACGCTAAAATCGCTACGCTATGAAAGCACACTACAAGAAATTCACTTTCACATTTTTAATATTATAATAAGGAGGTTATCTGGGATAAAAAAAATACCTTTAGATCTGTCCCATAGGAACCGTGTACTTTCCGGAATAAAGATACATTAGGTTTTTCTCCGATCTATTAACTATCATATTGCGAAAAAATCACATCAATTCACTGCTATGTTGCTTTGTGAAAAAAAGACAAACACATTGGGAACACTTCACAGTTAAAAAAACATACTTTAAAATAATGTTATGTACATTTCTAGTCTTACATTTGAAAATAATAGCTCATATATCGGTATTTTAATAGCTATTTATGCAACTTTTATGTGTCGTATAATCTTTTATAGAGGATTTCAAGTATGGGAGTAGGTAAACACAGTTAGTGTTTATCTAGAGTAGCAAAACCATTTCTTGTTTTTAAAATAATTATGGAAAACAAATATCTTTGTACTCGTCTCTCACAAGCAATAAGCTTCATCGTCTTGTTTATATCAACTTTGTAACCTAATCAGGTCACTCATTTCCAGGTCAATTTGACCTGGAAATGAGTCATACGATTTATTATAATGCTTATTATTAAAAGTCAATCCCTTAGCACTCAAATAATAATATATATTTCAATCTATCTACAAATGTAACATTTTCTATGCAAACTGAATATTCTTATTAGACTGAGAGATTATCTTAAGAAAGTACTCTGTACAATGTACGTATTTGTCGGTGTAAAAATTAAGTATTTAATTCCTGGAAAACTCTAAAGTTCCGAAAAAAGCTGTACAAAAAACCGAATCAAATTACGTGTCCAGAAACGGATAGTGATACAGTCGCAACAAAATACTTTTCTGTTGTTTTACCGAAGATAAGGTAGAAACAGCGCTAGTTCGGGAATACAGCTTGATCTTACACACTGGAATGAAACCAGCAACAAGTTCCTATTCTAACGTTAGAACATCAGCTTTATAATTAATGGAGTAAGACTTGATTTGAGTTGCCACAAACCTAGTTAAACTAAGTGAATTCATACATGCGTAAATGTATATCTAAGCAGAGAAAAGGAAGCTAAAGTGATGGAGCGTTACCCACATTAGACAAATTGTTTGTAAGGATACAAGGATGCCATATATGTTACGTTTCTGAATAATTTAAGGCTTTATCGAGTGAGCATGAACAATGAAGAACTAGACAAACTTTACGTAGGTAGACAGGCTGTAGATAATTTAAATGGTTTTAAACACATTTTAAAGCTATAACTTTTTCTTTCCCGGAATTTAATTAACTCATTACCGCGGTAATGAAATGTAATTCTTAGATAAAAAAATAAATTATGAGTTAATCTAGATGATTGTAATTTGTGTAATGTATGAAATTCGAATCCGTTAAGCGGCTTACATGTAATTGATCTTAAACATGCTAAAAACTATAACATATTAATGGTAGGTACTAGAAACTATAATATTAGGTTTGCAGCGTGAATTAGCATTTCAAATTTTAGTATAATTAAGGCAGCTACCTATATTGAAATTTATTTATTGTACCAAATGAGTTAAAGCAAATGCGAACAAAAGAGTGCCTATGAGTGCATATGTTTTAAATTAAAATAAGAGTCCTTATACCTCACTGGTTTAGTAATTATAGTATTAGCATGTTTGACTTAGAAAAGTGGCATGGACATTGAAGTGGGATAATTTATTTTGATAACAGTCAAAGCCCGGCAATCGACATTTAATTGGTATATAGGTTCTAATCTTTCTTTCCTATGAGAGAGAAGGCCTGTGCTCATTTGTGGAACACTAAAAAACTGAAAATGATTTAAGTAAACCTGAACCTTTATACCTATATACCTTTTATATTGCTTTTATTTTAAACAACATAACGTTTTGTGCTTATTTTACGACTATGAATAAAAACGTGTGTTTATATACCATTGTAAGACACGTTGGCATGTAAACATAAAATAAGATAACAGTTTTAATGTCAACCTATGTGGCGTATATACAAAAAATAAAAACGCTATGGATTATAAATATCCAGATTTTTTCAGTCACTGTTCAAATTTAACGCTCAGTATGAAGCTCAAACGGAGACATTTTAAGAAAATACTTACGGAAAAAGGACGAGAGAAACCAATTGTGCATTGCCGTCGCTCTGTAAGAAGTCCCAAAAGGTCTAAATGAATGAAGAAGACGGCTCGCTAAAGAGATATTCGCGAAAAAGACAAAAGACCAAGTAAACAATGGAATGACATTTTGATGGCGGTAAGATTTCCGTTTAAATAGCCGCCAAATTTAACAATTTAGCAAAGTGGGTATTTGTTAAAAATGTAGAGGAAACTGTACTGAATATTGTACAGGGATGATGAGTAGATTAATGATCACGGGTTTCACGAAGTATAACTGGCTAATTAGGTGGGAGGTTTCGGCCGCGGTTAGATATAAATTATATCGGCAAATCCGTACTGCTAAGTTATTCAGCGTTTTGGTATCACACTACGTGAAATCGATTAGGGAGTATTTGTTTAATATACAGCCATAACCCTTTTTGATTAACTCTTTCCCACTATAAACATCATTGTTATTAATCATTACATGAGATCGTAAACATTTGATAATGATAACTTGTCGCGTAAAATACCGATGTATTTCGACCTAATAATTATTACAAGAAAACTTTGATGATAACAGAAAATTTTAAGATAACTAAAATGACTTACGTTGACCTTAATCGATATTCAAGTCTATCATAGTCGTTTGGAATTAAGTTTTTGAGAAATAAACACGAAGATGCCAAAACAGCTTCGTGCCCGAATCCAAAGTGTACAAAACCTTTGCTCAGCAGTGGACTTACTCGGTTAAACTCTAGTTTTTCTTTAAACGTTAAAACGGAGTGAAATATTACAATGTAGTCGAAGGGTAATCGAGTGTGCAATATGTAGCGAAAGGTGTTTACGTGAATGCTTTCCAAAGTTGGCGCTGGTTTAGCTTTTGGAATGGCCGCAAACTGAGTGGGTTAAATGGACCGTGGATAGGGCGAGGCCCGTTGCACTTGTTGCAATTTCTCTCCACTCCACAACTTAATTGTGCCGAGTGCGCCCTTACATTCGCTATAGACGAATAGCGTTAATTTCGCCCGGGTAGGTTACGTCCATTACATTAATTGCGAGCTACATTTCGTCTAAGCATCTCAGAACTTTGGCCCGCGGCGGAGACTTCTCGAACAAAGTCGTGAAAATTCGCAGAAACCAACTACCAAAGAGTATGAAAACTCTTCGAGCACTCGGCTTCTGTGAAATTCTGACCGGGAACGAGGACACTTTGTTAATATTACTAATTAAGCTTTTAATGTAATTGAAATAGTGAAGACACGTCTCAGTTCAGCGTTCTCGCCGTCTCGACTTAATACTTCACGTCTGCCGTCAAAAATACTTTTAGATAAATTACTTATCGAGAGTTCGACGCGCATACAAATCGACTGAAGATACTCTATATTTTACCTTACGGAAGAGCCGTTCGATTTACACACACCTTTAATAGAGGGAAGACGTAGACGCCGATCGTGGAACGAACACTCCCGCCTCTGTGAAAATTAAGTCATTTCCGTTATGGAGCGCCGCGTTGGACCTTTATTACTAACAGAGTCGCGTCACGGAAAGAATATCCGATGTACAATTAAAGACGAAATGAATTTTGAGTGTCCCAAATCAGAGGTGGGCCGATATCGTCGTCAATTGTGAGCAGGCAAATAATTGGAGAGAAGGGGCACCTGTGCTCGATAATGCGACGCCCCGTCTGGCCGAAAGGGCGAGGAATCAATTAGGCCGTTCCCGAATTGCGTAACGACTCTAGTTACGAGCGGTGCGAGTGGGTACGCAGCTGCTTTTTCCTCATCCAGCCTCTTGTTATTGCGCAATCGACATTCGACTCCTCAGATTAAGGCATTATGTATTCATCGAGCTCTTTCATATATTTTTATATCACTAAGAAGTCCAAACATAAATCACATTTAATCAGAGACTACATTGCGACAGTTCGTGAAATTTCTGTATTCCCGCGAGACTAAAATATTTTGCCCAGATAAAAGAATTCAATCCAATATTCATATCCGTTTAGCTTGTAGTGTAACAAACATCCACACTTCAACTAAAAACAAAAACGTTTAATATTAGTATAAAGTGGTTTGAATGGCTACCGCAAAAAAATACATTCACGAGTGTAAGCTGGTTTTTCCTAGCAGATGATTCTCACAGGGCAACATATTTTGAAACGCCAGATGGAGGCACATTGCCGCAGCCTCCTGAAAACATTTGAATATGAATTATTAAGAGGCGTTCGGGCAACTGGACCGCAATTAATGTGTGTTTAGTTGAGTTGCCACGCCTGGGTTTACACTCAAAACAACCTTGCTTTTTCCCCTCACAAATCGTGAACTTTAAGAGTGTATATTACTTGCTTTTGTTAATATGTATAGTATATTTAATTTCATTAGGTTGGCTTGAGTATTAATTATGAACTACTTAGTTAATATTTTCTACAACGGATAGTTATGCGTTCGATTCTCGGGTGAACCCAAAATTTTGAAGGTTTTTTTAACCTCAGCTTGGAGTTTCATTTAGCATTAATATTGTTTAAACATAGTGCCTCTTGATCTACTCTTGCCTTTATTCCTACACTATGTGGAGTTGTGTGGCACAAACTGTCATCTACTTCCACTTATTTCTTTCGGTTGTCAACTCACTCCTATTACTCGAATTTTTTCTTTTACAAAATCATTTCATCTATTCTTCGTTCTTCTTGCTGGTTCTTTCACACACACAAATGTGGTCATAACCGTCGTACCCACATTAAGTAGGGTGGATGCTCTAAAGTTTAAGGCTTTGCATAATAGTGGGATATTAATATGCAGGGAATGATAATTATGATGATGAATATCACTAAATACAGGAACCTTAACTTTTTGTTTATACAGAAGACATGAAGAAAATTGCCAAGAGGCTACGGTGGTAGTGTACATGCACCATTTGAAAGCAGCCGTATGTGAATTATTTAGAAGCGGTCGTACAACTTGGCCGCAATTAATGAAGTGGCCCAAGTCGTTTGTCAGTCTCTGGCCCTTTGCCGGGTCGCGCCAGTATTGGTCTAAGAGGGCGCAGGCAATTTGATAAGAAGCTTGACAAAAGTAAAAAGTTTGAATTGAAGTGCTCTCAATAACTTGGATGGTTGTATGGCCAAGTTACGACGACGTTAATTAGATATACAACATTTACCCAAGTTGCAAACTGGAGATTCAGTTTTTGATTTTACCGGACTCCCTATTCATACGCATTAAGCGTGATAATTATCGTTAAATAACAGATGCAGGGACTTACGCCTGTCACGCGGATTGGAGCAGTGCGATGGATCTAACTTCTTGGCTGCGGGACATTCACACAGCGCGTCTAGTAACTCAAATATAGGCATAGAAATATAGAAGGCGTGTGGTGTTATATCCTGCTGTCCCATGGTTTAGTATATTAATTTAGATTTTATTGCTTTAGCATAATTGCGAACTCAAAAATTGTACCAAAAGATTGATATCAATCAATAAAAGCAAACGAGTCAAGCGCAAGTCAATTACTGAATAAAAATAAACGCAAAAGATCCTTTAACCTAGATATTCATTTTACCATTCATATTCGGTCCGGTCCATCCAATTCAGACTCAATAATTTACGGTTATCATTGATTAATAAAAATGAAGAAATATCGGCCATCCCGCTGCATCTGACACGTTATGAAACATATGAACGCGGGCAATTTTATAAGGGTGCTTGCTAAAAGCTGAAAGTTTCGAAAACTAGTACTTATGATTGCTTTAACATTTAGCCTAGACATGCCTAGATGATCGGTGAAGTGTTGTATTTTTATGATTTACCATGCCCGACTTCATCCGCATTAGTTTAAGGATTTTGGAATCCCACGGGAATATTTCACTATTCCGGATTAAAAGGGATCTTAAGTCAGTATTAGTACCTAATCTCCAGGATGTAAGTTATCCACGCTATGCAAAATGTTGTCAATATCAGTTTTGCTGCTAGTCAAAATATTAATTAAATTTTTTAATCCCTCGGGAATGGCTCCCCGGTGCATTAACGAAGTCAAAGGTCTCTAGGAAGCTATTTATGTGCTAAATTTTATCAAGATCTTTGCAGTTATTGCGCCAAACATAGGTATTTATACGAAATAAAAGCTTGGATTGTGTGGGTCGTTAAATTTATACATTAGACACAATTATAATCCTTTGGTAAAGTGCATTTGAATTATTTAGAAGCGGTCGCACAATTCAGCCGCAATTAATAAAGTGACCCGAGTCGTATGTTAGTCTAAAGCCCTTTGCTGGATCGCACAAATATTGGTGCCTGAGAGGGCGTGGCAAATTTCGACGAGGAGCTTGACAAAATCTGAAATACGTACTGATTTTTTTTCAAGTTGTGTTAATGATGATACAGCTATTTATAATAGCGGTGATAAAGACGAGTTAAAAAAAGTGTTAGAAGTTATACTTCTTTGGCGTAACAAGATAAAAATATTTTTAAAAATTTTATCTTTCACCTTATTCTACGTTTGAAGAAAAAATTATACTAACAATAGAAAAAAGGTATTTAATAAGTTGAAAGTTTTATTATAACGCATTATCTAGTTAAATAAAGCTTATTTAAATATCACAAAAATAATATTTCTACTTAATTGAAGAAATGGACATAATAGGTACTTAATTAAATTTGGAATACTGATAGACTCAGTATCGGACAAACAAGTTTCACTCAACATTAAAATTTGAGATTTTTGTACACTGTCAAACCCTATAGCTAACTTAAGGGTGTCGATTTTTTATGACGGTGTGCGCGCGCATCGTAAAAATTTACTCTCATAATTTTTCCCTAACGCGCTAAATGAAGTATAACTTCAAAAATCTTATAATCATTATCATCGGCTCATCCGATAGATGTCCACAGCTGGACATAGGTAACCCGTAGAGAGTTCTATTCTAAAACGTTCCTGGGCCGCCTGTTGCTGTTATAATTACTGAAAGCTTGCTTTATACAATTTAAAAGCACAAGAAAAATCGGGGAATCGCATGTACCATTCCTTCCCACACGTGGCTCATGGGATTTAAGTCGACCTTGAATTGGAAAAGGTAAAATAGACTGACCTCCACTAAAGACAAAATCACAGCTGCTGGATTCAAATTTGGAGTGTGGAAATTCCTAGAGAATACTCTCTAGCGACCTATGACTAACAAGGGACCTCCATCAATTAAGCAGAGACGATAATAGCTTTATAGCTAAACCATTACCATAGCAACTGTAATATTCATCTAATACCTATTTTACGACTTAATATCATCGCGGCTCTATTCAGAAAGGCGATTATAAATCTACTGAAGAGGACGGAACCGAGGTCACCGGTAGATTTAACGGTGCGATTTATTTGTCCTCGATTAAAGGGATTTTGATCAAATTTCGAGACGGCGGCGTAAACGCAACGACATTTAAGGCAGGCCCCGTCCACCCTCGTAATCGCCCGATAAATATAATTGCAATAAGTTAATAAAACCCCGTAGCGCTTTTAATTAATTTGTGGCCACACCGGTGCCCAATTAAATTGGGGTTTTTGAAAATATAATAAATCAACACAACGCTCCATCGCGATTTTTGTTTGGACAATGGTTCATTTGGCACACTTCAAACGCAATTATAATTAATGGAAACAAACAATTCTTTCGCTTTTTGGTTTCGACGTCCTGTTTAATTTTTTATTAGAAATGTTATGTTTATTTTATTTTGCATTACCGTTAATTGCAGAGGTTGAAAATTGAAAGTTACAATTAGATTTTAGTTTATTAGGCAAGATGAGATTTGAGGTAGGTAATTAAGATTTTTAAACCCTAGAGGCGTTCGATAACAGTATTAACCACACTTTGTTTTTTTTATTCTTTAATTATACAAGTAAAGTCATCATAACAACCCATCATCAGCCCACTACAGGGCACAGTTCTCCTCCCACAATATGAACGGGTTAAGGCCGTAGTCCACGACGCTGCCCCAGTGTGGATTGGTGGAATTGGTGGAATGTGAACTCTCAGGCATGCAGGTTTCCGAACGATGTATTGTTTCACCGTTAAATTGATATTTGAATTGTTGGAAACGCACATAACTTAGAAAAGTTAAAAGTGCACGCTGGGTGAAATCGAAATCATACCCACTGAACATCACCGCTTTCAATAAGTATTAGTAAAGTATTTAGACTGAATTAGTCAAGCCAGCGTTAGGATAGAAACATATAAATGGATCGTAGTATTGCGGTTAAATAAAAGTTGTAACCTACACTTTCATCATTGGCTTTATATATAACTATGACTCTCATAGTACTTTTCAATTTATTTCAATATCTATCAATACCATTGGACTTGTCAAGCGCAGTTCTATGACTAAATAAAAAAGCGGAAGACCCTTTATAACCTATATTTTCATATCGCCATTAATTTTTTCATACGTCCGGTCCATTCAATCCAGACCATTCGTGCCCTCTATGGAGGGCATTATACAGATTTACGGTTATAATTGGATAATTCAAAATGAAGAAATACCGGCAGTTATATTGGTAACTGACATTTTTTTTAAATAGTTCTACATAATGTTCTCAAATGCAGCCTTAACCCGTTCTCATTGTAGGAGGAGACCCGTGCTTTGTAGGGGACTAGTAAAGGGATGATGTGATTTAAAATAAAATGTAATTTCATTTCATTTCATCACTGGGAAGGTAACTTACATTTCCTAGGTTATTAAGTCTTAGTGACGTCCAAGATTTAAGAAATTGTTTCGTAGTTGTCGGCGAAACAAATCATTTCAAAATATGGCTTCTTTATTTTTTACGTAGCAAGAGTCTAATTTTTATTACATCATCATCATATCAACCCATTATGGGCCTACTACAGGACACGGGTCTTCTCCCACGACGGATTCAGGCCATATATCACCAATTTTTGCTGCCCCAATGCAGATTGGACTTTACACGCCTTTGAGAACATTATGGGGAACACTTAGGCATGCAGGTTAACCTCAACATGTTTTCTTTCACCGTTAAAGCAAGTGAAATTTTAATTACTAAAATATCACATAACTTATTAATCATAAAAAAAACCTCATGTAACCTCAAAAAAACCAGGACGTTGAGGTGTTTGAGGAAACGGGATATTTTCTCGCTGAGGGCAGCGGAACAGACAACCTGAAAACGGGCCTGTTCTACCAAACACGGGATGTATGATCATATTTATAGAAATAACATTTATTTTCTCACTCTGAACCGGTACTAAGTGTTGACAAAAACTCAAAAGCTCGTTTGTGGCCCGATCCGGGAACTGATCTGTGTTGTGTGTCCCAACTAGGTCACATCAACTTCAATGGCTTCATGATACAGCATTGTAAATATGCATTAGGTCTGATGAGGCGACGCGCTCCTTAATTACTTGGATGCGTCAAAGACGCCTTCGATCCGGCGGAGAAGTGCCCAGAGCTCGACATAAGACGTTCAATTATGATAATGGACTTGCTTTCAATAGGTGAATCCACAGTGCAACTGATTGACGCACTGTTGTTAGTTGTGCTGCGTACACTATAGTATCTCCGTAGTTAACCATATTGGGTTTTAAATTAATTTGAGTTACATTTGTATAAATACCTACATAGTTTACAGCAGATACTTATCAAACTTAGTTCTTATCTTTACGAGGGAGTAATTTAATCGATTCAACGAGTCGCGAAGCAGAAGTGGCAATGGGCGGGGCACATAGTTCGGAGAAAGGATGGACGTTGGGGTCCCCAGGTTCTCAAATGGCAGCAACGCACTGGGTAACGCAGCGTTGGTCGGCCCCCAACGAGGTTGACAGACGAAATCAAGCGCGTCGCAGGTAGCCGCTGAATCCAAGCGGCACAAAATCCTGGAATTTGGAACTCCCTACACAGCGTCCAAATTTATCAACGTCCAGCAGTGGACGTTGATAAATTTAATTTTGTAAATTAGATCGGCATTTTTCATAAAACCCAGGCTATAAGAATATTGTATAGGAAAAAATTATATTTTCCGATGTTGACAACACATTGAATAGATGAATAATTATAATACACCTTTTTTATTTAGCACGGAAAAGAAGTAACAGAAATATAAATATAAAATTATAGTGAAGTTAAGGTAGTTGATAACAATGTATATTCCTAATGCTAATCATCACAAAATGATAAAAACGTAGAAAATTTGGTTTATAAGAAACGTATTTATTTGTGTGTCTTACTCAACTTACTTGATAGGCTGTGTTTGTTATTGCAGCTTCGTAAGAAACTCTTCGTGAGCAAGTCCAACTTCAACTTAATCGGCTTTTTATTAATCATAGTATAGCTTTAGTTTTAAGTTTACGAATGTGGTTATCGCCATCATCTCACTACCGTGTAATTCTTATGTACGCATCAAAAGTGCCACCTATGGGCCTACTTGAATAAAGATATTTTTGACTTTGACTTTGACTTTGACATATGATCCTACGCTATAACATTCATTGTATTGAAACTTAATGAATAATTACTTCGCGTCTTAACCTAATATTTTAAAATCTTTAATCATCTTCATCATCATCATCACTTCAACCGATTGAAGTCCACTGCTGGACATAGGTCTTTTGTAGAGAGTTCCAAAATCCACGGTCCTGGGCCGCTTGTTTCCAGCGGGTCCCAGCGAATCGTTTGTCCGCCTTGTTGGGTGCCGACCAAAACTGCGTTTACCTTTGCGGGGTCGCCATTCCAACACCTTGGAACCCTAACGTCCATCGGTTCTTCGAGCTATGTGCCCCGCCCAATTCCACTTCAGCTTAGCAACTCGCTGGGGCTATGTCGGTAGCTCAAATCTTTAATGGCGTAATCAATTTAAAAATTTACTACTACAAGTAACGATAAATAACTACTTCTATTCAATGATATCTATATGTTTTGATTACAAAGTAAAGCATTGTTTACATTTAATGTAATTGTACACACGATGGCGCATATCAGTCATTCCTTCTAAAATCAATAGCGGCGCAATAAAACAAATACATTTAATTTCTCGGCCGGTATAGGCGCTGGTGGATGATTGATAGTGTTTTGAGTACACACGCCGCTTATTGAGCGGGGCAATCGAGGGCCGCCTGAAAATGTACGAAAAAGTAATTCCGCCATATAAACAACGATGTTTTGATAACCGTTAAGTTATCTTACGATAAAAAGGCAGGCCTACATCTCGCTGAAAGCCACCCCCTAGATCGACAACCTGCTACTTTTGTACTATTTACAATGGGAATGAAAAGGTGCGGATGAAAAATAATACCCTCCCGGTATCAACAGTGACTATGCAGAAAAAATTCGCCCACCAGCCGCGCACAACGGACAATATGTGATTTTCGCCAGAGTCAAAGAGGGGCCGTGCACCTGTGATATCCTAAGATTGGGCATAAAACGCCGACTCACGGGACGGCTGTACGCTCAAATTACGCGTAAAGCCGAACACAAAGGCTATGCGTATTCAAATTCCATTAATCTCCCGCCCGGGGAAAGGTGGGGTAAAATGAACCGGCAGACAAAAACAATGCCGCCGGCTAATAACCGGCTCAGCATTGTTCCGGCAATTAGAAAGCTTTCCCATGTACCGGCCGTGTATAAAAACACTGAAACATCAGCACGAATCGCTGCCTATTGCTCGTTACCGTTGATGTTTATTACGGTTATTAAGACTAAGCTGCATAGGACGATATCAATGTTTTTAGTAGAAATTGATCTGAATGTATGTATAATAAAACCTAGTGGGTAATAAAATATAGCAGATTGCATCAAACGACTGTCCGGCTACATTGTACCTTTCATGTAGCTCTGAGTATTATGTTAATAATACATTTCAGGGCAATCGAAAATTATTATCTACGGCAAACAAATAACCTTGTGGCCTGTATATAAAATATAGTTTTATATATCCTAAACACATATTTTTTCGTAAAAAGTAATAAAAACATCACTAAACAGATTAACGGTGGCCAAATCACAAGCTATATATGTATATGAGCGCAGGGATTTTAATACTTTATCGTTGTAATTATTAGAATAATTAAGTTTTGAATCATCAGGAAGAGTGCACAAATTATTGTAACTTTATGCATGAAGAATTATTTTTATGAAAGTACTTAGCCCATACTTTAATAGTATTTTAAAAATTTATATATTATTTTATTTATATATAAATGTATTGATTGATTAATTAATTATTATTAAGTGAATATTTTCAAAATTATATTCAAATTTTTAAAGTATAGGTACTTTAAATATTACTTATATACGAAAATATTTATGCATGTTAAAATCGTTTTTTTTTATTGATTTCAAGTAAGCTTTTATTTTATTAATTATGTCAAGAGGAAGCCTCGTACGGGACAGAATAACTTAAATACTTGAAGAAACTGGAAAACACAAAAGGTTTACCCTCTTTTACTTACAATAATTAACATTTTACTTACAATAAATCCCAGCTTAATAATCGGACACTTACCTGAAAAAACACAAAAAAAAATAAAAAATATGTAATAAATATAAATGAAAACTATTCTTACATGTACAACATGTGTTGTGTAATGGAACTACAAAATACTATTGAAGGGTGCATAAGTATATTTCATAAGAAATCACCATGTTATATAATATAATGAAATATTAAATGAAAAAAAGCACATTTATTTTTCCGTACAACTTTTTAAATTTTGAATTGTTAAGTATTATTTCGGTTTTCATTTCATTCGATTGGACATTAAATTTTTTCTGCGTTGTTGATTTAAAGCTGCAATTGAAGCACTGGACTGAACACTTGTTTTTCGATTTAGTGGACCAGGTGGTGAGAAAAATACTAATATACATATATCAGTATATATATATATATCAGTGTTTTTCTCACCATTTAAACCTCGCCTAGACTTCAGTGATTATTCCAAGACCTAAATTAGCCAAATCGGTAAAGCCGTTCTCGAGTTTAAGTGAGACTAACAAATAGTAATTCGTTTTTATATATAAAGATTACCGAGAGATTTAAGAGACGTTTTAGTAACTGTACAGTAATTTGGAAAATAATAAAAAATAATAGCACGCGATGTCAGGCCTATAATACACCATCACAAAATAACTACATGATAAATCCGTTATAAATGAGCTTTTAAATATAGACTAACTTTGTTCATGGACTTACTATTTGGGACGCGGAGTGTGTGGCCCACAAAAATTAAACTGAACTTTTTAGTTCGATGAAAAAAAGTATGGATTTTTGTTGTTTTATTTAATTTTGTTTTGTTTAATCGTTAGTGACTTAGAATGGAATCAAATTAGAGGTATTAAAATACATCAAACCTAGTTAAAAACTTTACAATTAAACACTTTTCCGAATAATAACATAAGAGGAAATTATTTCAGTGGCTGTGTGATTTTTATATTGGAATTTTTTAAATGGTTGTTTACTTTTAGATCAATGAAGATTTTATTATTCCATCTGAGACTTCCTTAACTGTAATGGGTAAAACAAGAGTTGTTTTATCTATGTAACTTCATATTTGTGTGTAGAAGTTCTGAATTTGTACTCTGATTTTAATTTAATATCACATAAATTGCGTATAACAGACCACCACTGGACTAACAGGACGGTTTGCCAATAATCACAAGGCAGTCGGGTCTATGATCACAGTAGATGCTAGTAGTAGAACAGAGGACACTGCTGCCCGCTCTCTGTAAATTTCCTTTAGTCGCCACGTATGTATTGTGATCTACCAAACGAGACGATTAATTTAATTTAAACTAATAGTAAAGAATTATCAATATAATTAACTTAATATAATTGTCTCTAAACACAAAAGAATATTGATTATTTAGCAAAATAAATATTTAATTTTATTTTAAAAGCATTTCTCGCTTATCTTGTGTATCAAAATTTAATTTAATTAACTGCATTAACAAAGCTACCTACTTCTTTAAAGTCTCTGCAAGGATTGTAAAATACTAGACCATTTTAGAATCTATCTGCAGCAAGCGCTTTAATCTGTGTGGGAAATTATTTTTCATTTATAACTATTACACTATCCAAAATTCAAAAGTGTTAAGTAGAATCGGAGGTATGTAATTATAAACTAAGATAGGGCACGAAGTCGCGAGCGTCAGCTACCTTAAACACATAAACAGGTGTAATTAAGGCTTCTAACGTAGAGTTTAACTTACAATAGCGCTTAAACAAACCGAGCAATTATTAGAAGCTAGGCGTATCATCGCCTTTATTTGAGTAACAAAGCGACAGGCGTAATTCGCTGCGCAAATAATAGATACGAATATGTGAGCAAACAATTATGGGCAAACATTTGGAGCAGCTGCGGAAGAGCCGCACCGTTTAGTGGTTAGCCGAACTGGCTCGACATCGGAGTTTTGGCTTGCTTTTATTTGAGTATTCAGTTAAAAATTCGCCCAAAAAACTGCCATAAGCATCGATTACTTTTGATATATCACACGGGACCTCGTTCCGTAGCTATTAGGCTTAATCTATCTATCTATCTTTTGGTGGAGCCTTTCCTGACGTATGCATAATGACCCTTCAGGATCTTTTGTACTAGCCCCTTTCTTAAAAACTCAATTACCCACTCTAAGAGTTTGATTGCAGCTTGTGGGTTGGAGACAAAGTAAACATCAGGTCGTCGATCCCACTAACAAAAAGTCCGTTCGCTTTCTAGACAACCCGTCACATTCACAAAACTGTAATCCGTATAGACTCAAAGATTGCAGGCTCTAAGTATATGTTTGGTCGACAAAGATATCTACTCATCTTAAATAACATGGTCCCTGTACCTGCGTCCTGTACATAGCGTCCTGTTATGGCCGCTACGGGATAACTTGCCTGGTTTAATTAGTTTGAAGATACTAGGTATAAGTGTCTACTATGTATAATATTATGAAAAAAATATTGTGAACCCACTGCAGGGTTGGTTCATAGCTTAACTGGCGTGTATTAAATCCCTATTTCCCCACTGGGTGGGGAATATAATGTTTTAGGTGTGCCCGAAGCTTCTCGCGCGTGTAATCTTTGAGTTAGTATTAATCGACTTGGGCATCGGCGACTTTATTTTGAGTAAACCTCGTAGGCGACTAGCGCCCGCGCGTGCTTTCCGGCGACAAGTGGGGATCTCAGGAACTGCTTGCCGCTAGACTGTGTCAGCGTCTTTACCACAGTTGGCAATGAATTTTTATTACTAGTTTCATCAATATTCAGAAATTTTTGCATGACGTGGTAATAACATAAAGTCTTTCCGGCCCGTAAACTTTGTTCAAGCAACTCCAGTCTACGATAGCCCTGTTGCTGTATGAAAAAACGACAAACTATCAAACTTTTAATAATATTAGTAACTTGAAACCAGTAAATAAACAAAAGCTTAAGCGAAGCGTAGACTTTGGCAACATTTGATATTTGATGGCCCATAAACTTGTTATTAAATAGCTTTATGTCGCCTTTTCAATATTTTAGTAGGCGCCGTTATTATATTTATCGTGTTTTGCGTTAAGATTACATTTTGAGAATATAAGTTCAATAGTGATATTTTGTAACTAAAATTCAAATAATACATCGCAATCATTCACTACTTTCAATGTGCATCTATGTGCGAGGAAACTAACAAAGCCATAGTTCATTAAGTTTTCACCGCCTTTTAGTTAATCGGCTTAAGAACGATGTGAGTTTCAAACGAAAGAGCTTACTTACATTTGTTTGAGAGTGGCTTTGCTTCCTCTAAGTGCCATACCGTGCAAACGGGCAAATGTTGCAATAGAAAAGGCACACTTAAAAATTATCCACGTCATTTCTATGACGAACACGTACGAGCCCCGTGCGCCGTGGATTCATTCCGTTTCGAGTGCATGCCGTATTTAAATTGGTGTATGTTGTCGCTTCGCGCACCGCAGATGTACTCCAAGCGCGAGATTGCTTAAGCCAATTTTGTGCTAGTACTCAGGCCATTAGCTTCCGCACGCGGGCATTCTCGCATTAGGTACGTGATTAGGAGCTAAGTGAAATTTATTTTATCAGGGGCATAAAGCGGTGATAGCCTAGTGGTTAGAGCTTCGCCTCTCTTTCAGGGTGACCGAATTCGATTCCCAGACACCTCTAACTTGTCGGAGTTATGTGCGTTTTTAATTTGAAAATTTAAATATCACTTGCTTTAATGGTGAAGGAAAACATCCTAAGGAAACATGATAGTACAAATATATATGTAGATTAATATGCACCAGCTACCTCTCTTCTTGAGCTGTGTTTTACGACATTGGTTTGCCTGGAAGAGATCGCTATTTAGCGATAAGGCCGCCAAATTGCATACGTCGTCGTGTTAAATTTTTATTTATAATTTTATAACAGCGCTAACCATATAAGGTTAGCTTTACTGTATTACACTAACCTTTCATAAATCTTATCAATTACTTACATTTTGGGAATGAAGTAAATGGCAAATTTGTGATATAAAAATTATGTAAGTTCGAGTTTTCTGCCAAGGAATAGTAATTATGTTATCTTGGTTATAATTAGTTAGCTTATGATCGTTAAAACCCTACAACCCGTACTGGAGCAGCGTACAGAGTCAAAGCTGTAAATGATTTATCCTATGACAAAGAAGGCCTGTGCCCAGGAATATCGTTAATATTCTTAATAGTGCCAATATGCTGATTATGACGATGATGCTGATCTTGCCATACATGTGTGTGTAAGTGGAATACATACTAACTCGTATATAGAACTAGTAATCATCTGTAAAAATATTATTTATAAGTTAAATATTGATTTATAAATATGTAAGCGTGGTGAGCGTGGTGGAGATTAACAACACTGTTTTGTTTCTTTTAAACCAATTGGTAAATATACACGACGTTTTCAAGATGATAAAAATGAAGAACGACAAAAGTAGCTTTAATTAAAAACATGCTTTTATCTCCCTTTCCATTTTTACCAAACAGAAACGCGCATGTAAAGGATTTAAAAAATAAAATTGGCAAGGAAAAATGCTCGCGACATAGGAGTTCTTAAGCCGGAAACTCGTATAAAATACAATTTTGGCGGAGTTCCTCGCCTATCGGTGGTATTATTCAAATTAATTTAGAGCTGTGGGGCAAAAAGTGCTCGTGTTAGGAGAACCGCCCCCATATTCATAGAGCTGCCCCAAATTAGCATCACAATGAAGTGTTAGAAGCGAGAGCGGCAAGTGCTTAATGCGACCTGCGTCTTCTCACGCAGTATATTACATAATGACGAATTTAGTGTAAAACTTCGCTGCCGCAAATTTGTTTGAGCTTCTGCTAAGCCTCAAGATACCGTGGATAATTAAAGGTGTTTACAAAGACGGTTTTCCTTTTATCTTACAATTTATCTGTAAGAATTTCGAGTGTATAATTCCTTATCATCTTACCCTTTGTGGAATGAACTCAGCTCAAAACATATTTTAATGAAAAAGAGTTTTATTCGCTCTCTTAAATTGACTAAGGTTTATTGTTAAATAATTAATATACTTTTTATTCCGATAATTGATTCTACTGAGACATAATATAGTTCTTAAAGATATACAAAATTGATAAAATACATCCAGAAAACGGTCCAGAAATAATTTTAAAAGATGGTAAGGTGAAGTGTACAGAAACTACCACAAAACAGCTTCATCATATAAACTTATACACTACAGAGCACGGGTCTAGTCCCACGGTAAGAAAGAAGAGTTTAAACCAAAGTCCACCACGCTGGCCCAGTGCGAATTGGTGGACTAAGAAAAAGAGCTGATTTTAATAAAAAGTATTTCACCTTTATGTGGTTTATAGAGTGTCACCGATGAGTACAGGTTTATTGTTTTGGTCCACCCTTTTACCTTTTGCCTTGCCGTCGATAAATAAATCAAAATATTCAGGAAGGGCCCGACTTAAAGGCGGCTTAGCGGAATCGTAAAATTCAACAACGCTCGCATCGCCCCTGGGTTATCTTTAGGCTGCGTTTTCCGTGTTTTGGTGAAATCGTAAAAGAGTATGAATAAAGAGCAACCGACCCTTTTACCGTGAACATATGAAGCTCTGACCGTTAAATGGTAAACAAAGATTATCCCCATATAGGAATATGAAAATTTTCACTTGCTTATGAAAAATGGTTGATGAAAATTGTTTGACTAATACAATTTGTAAACCATTTTTATTGCTTTAAACTTTTAAACACGTTCATGATTCAAAAGAAAAAGACGTATACGTAATAAAAGGCTTTCACAAGGTTGTCACATAACGGATTATAGTATCTAAATAAGAGTTATATGACCAGATTTCGTTTCGAAACTATAATAATAATGAATAAATACTTTCCAATACTAACAGAAAATATATAATTTAAAGGTATATTTGTAATTTTTAGTTGCCTGAGTAAAATAAAACATAACATAAATTATATTTTTTCTGTTACGAAATTTCTCTCTAGAAAATTTTACTTCCGGGCACAGCGGATTACCAGTATCATAGCTATATGGCTGAAGAATCACTTAACTAGCCAGATCTAACTATCATACACTATAGAGCAAGTATACTATATTTTAAGCGAGCTAGAGCAATGCGCTGCTGGCACCATTTAACGACTGCGCTATCCAGTTCTAGCAAATCCAGCCAACAAAGAGGATATTATTTATTTGTGATCAAACCGTAAACTGTGACACTGGGAAAGGAATACTAAAACAGACGAGCATGAAACTTCAAGACGGGCCTTGTAACTGTGAACTATAACAACTACCACTCTTTCTACTACCGGACTTCTGGCTTCACTTCAGTTAATATATTTATTTCATATCTAAAGCGTGGAGTTAGAGGGCCGATGTATAATAGATAATTTTAGACTGATGATAAATATATCGTTAAAACGTAAAATAGCTTGAATAGATATACAATAATATACCTATAGATTTTTTATATAGGTAAATATTGACAAGGAAGTCGTATATCCCAAAATTTTACAGTTCAATGCAATACCTACTGGGTTTTATCGAGTTCACACCGTCACCCGCCGCGATAGTAAAGCCCACCGCAGTAGGTACTTGTATCGAGCACGATATAAAATACAAAATGCGGAACCCTAAAAACGTGCTGTCAAAGAGATAGGTGTATTTTTAGTACAAAATATATGGGACTTTTGATATATATTTTTTTTCTGTAGCTCTATTTTAATATATTATAGTTTAGGATTAATTTTACAAAGCATACATAAAAAATTGCTTTAGATATCTCATTAATTGTTAACTCATTTATGGTACTGCGTGATATTGGATTGCCAGTTACAAGTGTTAATTTTGCTACAAGTTGGGCGATGTTGGCTATGGTGCCACATTTGATTTATTTCGCTTATTTTTAAACTTATATTTGAGTTATAGTTAACTAAATTGTTAATAATAGTTATAGATGTAACGATTAAAAGCGGAAAATTCTTTCTTCTTATAGCGATAAAATGTCAGAGATTCCACTTCCGTTGGAAACAAAAATTTTTAAATTCAAGTCAAGAAATTCTCAACACAACCCCGATGTTCGCACATCGATGTAATCCAAACCACGTGCCCAGAGAGTTTCCTGTTAATAAAACTAACATACTAAAATCGTTAAAGACTGTCAAACCACCCTGAAGAGCAGTGTGAAGTGTCTTTAACCACTTAATATCTCTCAATCCTAGGGGAGTGTAGATATGTGCCCAGTATTTAGGAAGCGTATAGGTAATATAGACTAGAAATGGGGTACATCTAGTAAACGGATAGTGGCAGTGGCTTGCAAACAGGATATGCACTAAGCGGTAAAACTCCAGTGCAAGTTATAACAAACTTAAGGATAGGCATTGTAAGAGTTATAAAAAATCCGCCTTTAAGTTTTTATAATTCTTACTGAAAATTTTCTTCATTTTATATAATCTGCATACCCTATGCATACCCTCTGTGCACGCCACTGGATATTGGTATGAGTCGACGTAGTGTCCTTATTGGGATTTTTATAAACCTGGAGAAAAAGCTCGTCGCTACAAGTGCTAAAAAGTGACTATACCGCGCAATAAAAACTACTTCCTAGTGCCCCCGCCTGTACTCTAATGGATTTCGCCACAATATTGTATTCAAATTCAAATTCAAAATTCATTTATTTCAAGTAGGCCTAATATAAGCACTTTTGAAACGTCAAGTCTGTCTGTTTGTAGTGATTCTACCACCGGTTCGGAAGGCAGATTCTACCGAGAAGAAGCCGGCAAGAAACTCAGCAGAACCGGCAAGAAACTCAGCAGTATTAAAATTTTACTTAGGAAAAGTATAATGAACTAAAGTATACATACATGATACATATAGCTGCAGCTTTTAAAAGAGAATAAATCGAGGTCTCGTATTACGTCAATAAATTTCTGTTTGTCAACCCATTTATCTAAGCCAAATTACCTAAACAAAATCTTTATTATTCGTTAATGAGAAATGTAGGTTTCCTGGCTGAATCCATTTGCAGCACTAGAATATGCAACGATGCGTTTCCGGCTTTTTGTAGTAACTTAAATGATCTGGTATTTCAGATGGTATAGAGGAAGATCGTATAACAGACACCAGATGGTAAGCAAGACGTTAGGTATTGTTAGCAAACAGATGGCGATAATATAGATACAATCCCTATCCCTACTAATATTATAAATGTGATTGTAAGTTTGTTTGTTACGCTTTCACTAGAAAACTACTTAACCGAACATTATGAAACTTTGCACACATATACCTGGAGGTATCAGAAGTAACATAAGATAATTTTTATCCCGAAATTAATATTAGTTCTTTTGAAAGAGGGGATCAAAGTGTTTGACGATTTTACACCACAACTCCGTCAAATGATAACCGATTTCAATAATTATTTTTGAACTATAGAGGTTATAATATCTGTTTAATTTCGTGTAGATCTGATGAATATTATTGGAGATGGAGGACAGAACTCCTCAGCGGACAGCAGCTAGCCCCTCATTTAAGGCTTGGCGATACTGAATACATAAAGTGCTTCCACATTTATAAGGACTTCAGTACTAGGACTAAATAAAAAAAATTATAATATTCTTGGTTAAATGTTGTCGATTCTTCATTTAATGATTACTTTACTTTATAAGTGTAAGTAAAATTTCTTAAAAGACTACACCAGTTTTTTTTTTATTAGTATTCACAACTTAAAAGTTTCAGTAGAACTACACCTGAATTGAATTCTTCACCAATGATTTAGTTATATAATAAAGCCAAATTTAGTATTTTTTGGTAGAAAAAGGATACGTCGTAACAAGTCGCCTATATTTTAAGAGATATTTAGAAATAATGTAAAGGAGACCTAGCGAGTAATAGCGTCACTCTTATTTTCTAATTTATATAATTTTTTATCTGATTCATATTTATGGATATTTTTTTCAGTAACCATTATTCAGTACCTTTTTATATAATTTTATCATGGTCGCTTACATCACCTTTCTACAGAGTCTAAGAAATTAGGAATATGTGAGAAAAATATTTTAATATTTAAGAGGATAAGCTGGGTCGTAATAAGGAAAGAATTTTCCCAGTCACAATTTTGGAAATTAGCGTGCAATATTATAAGACGTGGAAATGTTAAGAGTGAAAATATTACATTTAATTTTAAAAATACGTAACGGATAAGCTGCATGAATCACAATATCGTAATTTTTATTAAATTCTGAGATTTATTACAATTTTAATATAATATTGCAGGCTAGCGAGCTGGTCACCTAATTTTCGGTAATTCCAAATGAACTTTTGCAGTACCATAATGTCACAAATGTGCTGCCGGTTTTTAAATAATTTATCTGCCCATTGAACAAACACCAAATTTTATAATTGTGATATTCGTTTCTTCTGGTTCCTTTACTGTATGTCTTTTAGGAGATTTTTATTTATAATAACACAGGCGGCTTAGTTCTTTGTTCCCAGAAGTACATAACCTGATTTAATTTTATAAATAATCCATTGAAATTCTAGCTAGGAAAGCCACAAAGTAGGTTGTAAAAATTCCTTATATACCCGAAAAATTAACCTAGTAACAAAAAATGTTTTCAGTAAATTGAAATAATATACAATAATTCAAACTTTTATAATATTCTGTAAGGGGCTTCTGGATTAAGTTTCCCAAAATAAGTATATTACTTTAGAGAAATTTTATAACATCGACCCGATCAAGAAACGAAGAAATGAAACCAACGCAAATAGTTTGAGAAAGATTCGTACTTAACAAATAGCTTAAGTCAGGATTTAGCACATCGTGCAGAAATTAACTCCCTCCCCCCCCCAAATTTTAACTACGTATCCAAAATTTATCCCTAAACGAAATACGGACAGCTATTATTATGGCAAGTGAGGAGCGTTTTGGTCATTAATAACAATTTATTTAACACAATACCGCAATTTCGGTTCACGAATTCTAAACCTCTGGGAAAACGTAAATTTGATATTAAATAGGGGTATCGTTGCTAAATTGATTACATAGTTTGCGATTTTAGCAACAAATTTCACCACTAATAGGTATTGTTTATTGTCACGTATTTTGTTTCATTTATTGATTTTATCGGGCTGTTTCAAACATTACCTTTGGACATTACTTCTGTTGTATATTAATAGGAAAGGCGTGCTGATACCATTGGTAATTTACAGAATACCATACCATTTATATGATCTTCTACGACAAAATATGTTTGAGCTGTACATATTTTTTTAAATCATATTGATCTTCTTCTTTTAATTTAATTAGGCTGTTATAAACTTTAACTTAGGATAAACATTATTAAATAAAGTTGTAAGTGTGAGTGGCGATCCACTAGTATTTTAAAGAATAAAATTACTTTTTGTTACGATCTCTGTGACAAAATAATTTAAAATAACGAACAAAAAATTAACATATTGTGGAGGTTTTATTAACAATGTAATCAAGTAGGGAAATAATTGCATGCGCCACAAAATGTCCTTCTCACTGAAAAACTTGTAAATGTATTTGTGATAGAACACACAAAAGGTGTTTTTTAGAAACACTTTTTGTGACTCCCACTTGCAGGGAAACTCGTTTAAAGTTGAGGTCTCCGAAGTTTTCCATTCACGATGAATGGCTATTGTGGCTAATTCAGGGCTGTAATTAAATTTGTTTACCTACATATTTCAGCGTAATAAAAGTTTAAGGGAATTGAATAATTTTGATATAATTAAATGTATGACAAAACTATTGATTTACCCAAAAACAAAAGTTTTCAAAATTCTTATTCAAAAGCCATTGTGACCAAATAATTATTTCATACTCATATTTTTAAGTAAGGCTACCGTTTATTTATCTTTATTGTTTCATAAACCATTTTTTAAAAGGAATAAAATTTAGCAAAAAGATTTACAATTCAGTAAATTTTGATAACTTTTATCACTTTAACTTACTAAACCAAAATCAAATTAATGGGGCATGGCTACGAGTATCCCCTACTCATTACGAAAAAACATACTGAAGTGTTTCGGAGAATTATATAACTTTCTATTTACTTTTTATGGAGCTTTGCAGCGAATTATAAAGGAGACAGTGCAAGTAATTATTATGAAGAAATAGCTCTGATTCGAAATTCTGTACGAGAACTATAGACAAAACCCAAGGGGTTTGTCAGCTGAACTAAGGCTGTAGACTTACTGGGCGGTCGATACAGCATCAGCTACAATCGACGTAATGCCCTTTTTTCATACATTTATAATTTATATACTATGCATAGTAGAAAACTATCTCAAAATACACGCAACCAGCAGCTGCCATCAGGATACCCAGAATGCCAAAACGAGCCACTTAGCATACCATAAAAAAAAACTTGCTCGCGCGCCCTTACACTCTAACACACATACAAATGCGTCCATATATACTTTTGTTATTGTTTACACCTTACTATTTTCTAAATGTTCTTTGATATACATATTATTGTTCCTAACTGTCATGAGTATCATATGCTATCGCTCATATACCGGTCGTGATAATCATTATTACGCCAGCCGATTGTGACCGACTTAAGACTTGACCGATAACTACGGGTGTTATAAATCTTAGCCAGCAATTACTACAACAGCTCGCGGGCAACAGTAATTTGAAGATGTAGACAATACCTAATATTCCTTTCAGTCCCACGAAACAAACAGGCAGGTCACATCTGTCGCAGTAATGGTCGCTCGGAAGATAACCTAATATAAAAAGTTTTTTTAGATAAACGATAATAAAAATGAGTTTATTCCAGTACACTTAAGATAATGAAATATATACAAATTTCCGCATAAAATATTAATGTCCAACTACGGCTATATAGGATTGTGCAGTAAGTATTAAAAATAATCCTTGGGATGGTAAACGGAGTAGAGATAACAGAAATGTACATGACATCTTCGTAGTCATCATTAATGGCATTTCAGCCCCTCTGTGATCCCAGGCCTGTTCCAGTCGATTTCACCACCTATCTCTATCTTGTGTCTGTCTGCGAGTTTCGCATGCCAATGGTTTTTGTCTAGCAGGCAAGGTCCATCCAAAGATGTCATAAATTCATATAGGTACAATATAACCGACACAGATATATTATATCATCTCAATTGTTATTTTTATCCGGATATGTGATAACTGAATTTTAAAAGTAACCGTAACAAAAGCATTTCATGTAAATCAAACTAACTTCTGTTCCTTGGAAGAACCTTTTTGAAAACATAATGGTTTGATTCCGATAAAAGTAATGTATTGTAATTTCAAATTAAACAAAATTTACATCCACGTCGTTTCAACAAAGCAGTTGGACAAAAGTTTTTTAAAGAACCTCTCAACGGTAATAAAATATAAACCACGTAATCCATTAGTAAGAAAATTTTAGAAAAGCAATGAAATTATCCTTGGAAACTAAAGTGACCCGCCTGAGGAAAAACAACAATATTCTCAGCCCTCACTACAAAGAGGCCAGCATTCGTATTATCATTCCATTAAACAAAAGTCACCGGGGTTTCGAGTGAAAACACAGAACTCATTATTCCCGGGGCACAGAAAATCATTTCAAACGTTAACAAGATTCACCATAATAGAGTTGTTCACAGAGAGATTTAAGAAAAACAAGTATGAGCAATGGAAGACTTGCCCTGTCTAATTCAAACGAATTGCGTTACTCGATAATGTTTGCTAACAACTCAGTCTAGAATGACAAAGTGTTACTTTGATGTAGTTTTAAAATCTTCGTTTCTGTGAACACAGGCAGAGCGTCTTTATATTATATGCAGTTAGCATAGAAAAATGAAAATTACAGGGGCTTTATACTCAGGTCGTTACGTACGTTATTCTTATTTTATTATAACAAGCGGATGCCAGCAACTTTGCCTGCGTAGAATTTATGATACCTGGTGAAATGTTCTCGCTGTCACTATGCCCGTCTCTAGAAAGCAAGCTACAAACACCCTTTTTTTTTTTTTTAATTCTTTTTTTAAGGGCTTTTACAGAACAGCTGCATGTCAGCCCTATTGTACCATGCCCCCTTCGTGAGTGGAATTTTAACTTCGTTTTTTGTTATACATTTTTTTGTATTAAACCGAAAGCCAAAATACGCTACGTTCCATGGTTCTAGGTTGTCTGCCAGACAGAAAAAAGGCCTTTTATTGTTAAATATATGTTTGAATACACAATAATACAAAGTAAAATACATAAATACATAGATTCTAAAAAAAATATATTGTGGATTATGTAATTATTATAAACATCTAGGCAATAGCGCCCTCCTGGGCTAGGGATGTCTCGAGACTTACAAGACTACCTATCATTAATTAATAAGTTGGATCATTTGCAAATATATACGTCAAGGTGGAGTAAACATACAAAGATAAGAAATTATGGGAAATATAACGAGAAATACAATCCACGCACTCGAAATCGCGGGTCGGAATAGTAGGTACTTCACAAAATTATTTTTATTATGAAATGACTTATGACTTTATAAAATTCTAGTAATGTTGTAAGGCATTAGTAGGTACTTATTTATGAAAATGTAATAAATATTAAACAAGCTTTCATCATGAAATAAGAAGTTCAGAACTTCAAAGTGAGTCAAACTTTTCGGAACTAAACAAAAAATGTCTATAGGTTACCACGGCAAAACCAAGTACATTTTCGCGGCCCCTCGAGGAATTCTTATATTATTTATAATACGTTGGGGAGGATCATTCTCCTCGTTTACCGCGGGATATAGCTGTGAATGCTCGTTTGTCAAATGCGTAGTCATTTATTCAATGATGTATTTTCCTTCGTATTCATAGCTAAGCAGTCGAGAGTGATATCGTCAATGTTTATGTAAGAACAGACTTAGCTGACTCTCAATCTTTGCATTTATCTATATAAAAAGCGAAAAAATAGGTACACATGGAAAACTCAATCTGTCACCAATTCCAGAAGAATGGCCAAACAGAGAGAAGAACAGTGAACTGCGTTCATGAATTAAACAACTAGCTAAACTCTACAACGCTTTACGTAGCTCAGTCTGATAAAGTTGCCCGAGCATAATTTATTAATTGCTGCATACGCATCCATCTCGGGCACAATTGCGTCGTCAATAAATTTATCAGTGTATAAAGTTTTCACCTGAAGACAAAAATAACGGAAATTGTTTACAAAGAAGTTCCCATATAATATTATTTTATGGTCTGTGTTCAATTGCTGTAGTCGAACTGCATCCGCGGTTTCCTATTCCGTTCGGTAACAAAAACAGCACTTACGTCTGCGCTAAGGAGCGCCTGATATTAAGTATAGGTAATTATAAAAGCGGTATTATTCATGCCGTGCAGCAACATAAAAAAGTTATCGCACTGCAGTAAACACATTTGCATTTGCACGTATGCGCCCAACTTCACGGGAGTGTTTGTGAATACATTGTCCATGAAACTGGACAAAGTTCCCCGTAGTTGCTAACGTGGCCACAGCACAAGCTGGTTTGCAAACGTAAATCATTTCAACGGACATCGCCCGGCCGACAAAGCGGGCTATGACAGCAGCGTGCCCCCTCGCTCTTGTAGCTACATACCCAGGTATACAATTTATAATCCCGGATGCCAGCGGCATTTGGAAAATGATCCCCATCTCCGCTGCCTTTGCCTCGGGTTTCTGCGCGAGTTTCATAAAAGCAGTACCACTGTGCTGTATTTATGATGTAGTCAATATTACTTGACTGCCTCGTTCGTCTATAATGCCTTTTTGCTCTTATAATTAGCATATTGGTGCAAATATAAGGTATCAGGCTTTTCTGTTAAGAAATTCTTATTACCATCCCGGAAATAATTTCATTAGTAAAATGTTTTAGTTGTGACTCCGTTTCCTGAAGAACATACCAAGCCAGTCCCGGTTAGTTTAACCGTTAAGCGATATTTGATAAGACCCACCAACCCGAGATCCGAGAAATTACGATATTTAATTACCAAAAAAGAACAAGGCATTATTATTACATACAAATAGTGTTGTTGCCAAAGTTCTTTAATAATAAGTAAGTATTTTTCGAACATCCACCCCTGTGATGTTATAGCTCCTGAAATTATAATATAAAAGCTTATTTTAATACAAACTGAGAATGTATCAGTAACGTATATTCAAATGTATTAAATGGAGTAGCCCTGCGGGGCTGCGGTGTCCGGATGTAATTGTTAAACTTCGTAGAGTCCAGTGGTTCCATACTTTTACGGGGATTATATTCACTGTAAAAATACACTGTGAAATGGACACGAGGTCTCTACATTAGGTTCGTTTTACCTCTACGCGTTTTCACAACGTGTTTTTAGTTGCGGTTTTGCGATCTGTTATATATTTGCTACAATAACGACCATACTACATCTTATCTGAGTATTAACTCTTTTTGATAATGAAAACTAACATGTTTCTACGCACAAATAAATTGTCTCACGTATACAGCTACGAATAATGAAAGAACACATTTTAACACAAAAACACGAATTTCAATTATTGTCTATCCCTCAATTACATTCAATTTGTCATGATTCCACAGCCTTTGACACGTGGAAACCTAAGACGAAGCCTGAAACCTTTTTTAAAGCCTTTGTGAAACGAGGTGACTCATGAACCGATACTTCATCGTCGACCTACTACCGGCCCACTACAGGGCTCAGGTCTTCCTGTCAGAACGAGAAGGGTTTCGGCCATAGTCTACAAAGCTCGCCATTTGCGGTTTGGCAGACTTCACACGCCTTTGATGCCATTATGGAGAACTCTCAGGCATGCAGGTTTTCCTCACGAAGTTTTACCACCGTTTCACCGTTTAAAGCAAGTGATATTTAAATAGCTTAAATTAAAAACGCACATAACTCCCGAAAAGACAGTGGTGCGTGCCGGGGTTCGAACACGGTCTCCACGAAAGGAAATCCGATGCCTTAACAACTAGGCTATCGCCGCTTACTTATCACGATATATAGCCCGCAAAAAAAATTACCGACTACAACACTTTAGTTAGTAAATCCTGTAAATGCTACAGAAAAATGCGTATGGTTTATTGGTCGAATTAGCGCTCTCGTGAACAGGACACACAAAGAGACAGGCGACAGCACATTGGTCGTACCAATTAAACAGTCCCACTCAAAACGGACGTGCAAAAGCGTTCGTATGTCCTAGTAAGCCCATCTGTGCAGTTTACCCTTTGTCACAAGAAAAATTAGTATGATATCAATACAATGACGATAAATTAGCCTTTACAATATACCTTTATAAATGAACGCATGATAATTAGAACGAAAAGGTATTATTTTATACTGTAAAAGCAACGAGCTTTTGAAATTGCATAACATTCGAATGTAAAATAAATATAGGTATTTCTTTGCAAAATTTAATTAAATCTAGTAGGTACATGTACATTATTGATATTAGATATACAATATGGACCTCATTTATTCGCTATAATATCAAAGTACTTTTCATATCTAAATTAAAATATCGCTGAACAGCCACCAGTTCAGGATAAACTATTACGTTTTACTGCGCGTTATTAAAAAGTATGGAGTGTAAAAAGATTTCAGGAGCATAAAATTGCCGCGTACTAAAATGAACCTCGTATTTATTATATCTGTTATTCTTTAAAGGCATCGTAAAGTTAATAAAGGGGTTTTTGTAACAAGCAGACGAGCACGTTCGCGATAAGCCCGGGTCTCGCGGGTTGAAATCTTTTAAAACGTCGTTAAAGCCAACCCCCGCCAGACAAAAGCCTAACCGGCTAATTGTTGACGAAAAATATTCTCGATGCAAATTAACACTCTTTACAGCCCATTCGGAATTTGTACAAAAGTTTGCGTAATTAGCCCCGATCTTGATGCTGAAATTTTGCAAACGTTTTAGGGACTTAGAGTGCGTTAACACGGAGACCCCATTTCTGTTACGTAAACGTTGTTTTAAATAATGGAATCGGGCACTTGCGATAGTTTAGGAAGGTTTTGCCAGATAGTTTATTAGAAACGTTAAATTAGGACTCTTTGTATTAGTATTTATGAAAAATACCTAATAGAATTAGAGCAGTCGTCACTTTAATAAATAAGAAATCTCTTAAGAATATAACATAATGTATAAAATAACTGAAATCAGTAGAAACTCTAACGATCTTTTAAAATATTCAAGAAATAGCTAACGATTATGAGGGTTGAACGTGAAATTAAGCGCTTTATTTAAAGCTCAAAGTAGGTATTACTTTCCCGAAAATTATTAACAGAATTTAGGCATAACGGTTTGGCCATAATGGTATTGATTAATTTTGTGGAATAAAGCAATAGGGTACTCGAGTAAGATGCTTTCGTTAATTGGTGAAGATACCTAGAAAGCCTATTGGGCATACTTCTCCCCAAAGGTTGTTCGCGTCCTCTTGCAATCCGATCCATCGCCGCCCTCTCGGTAATTTCCTCGTTAAGGGAATGAATAAAACATTTAATTCCTTACCTTTCTTTTGTAATTGTTAATGGTTGATGGGTTTTGAAAATTTATGTCCACCGTCCCGTCTTTCTTGTTTCATTGGATCAATTATTCCTGACATTGATACTCATAATCTGACTGTGTACTAAACCTATTAAATTGATCTTGTGTTTTTAACATAAAAAACTATCCGCTATTAAAATCCGTTATTTTAACAAGCTTCGTAAAACGCAACATATTGGATCGGCTTACACGAGCGGCTAAAACAATAAAATGGTTTAGAGTGCAGCGATAGATAATTTGCGAAGAAAAATACATCGCGATAAAAAAATTTTGCACTAACGAGAATCTCAAAATGGCTCGTAAGCAATGAAACAGCGCAATTTCATGAGAAAGGCGGCCCACAAATAAACCAAAGCGGAGCACATTCCCGCCTCCATAAAATGCAGACTGAAATAAACGTAACAGACTCGGAGTTCTTTAAAAAAATCCGCCTGACGACAACCGCAAAGCTCAGCAAAAATCTCTAGTGTGAGTCGAAATTCCAATGTCGGAATTTTCATAACTGGCGCGTGGCGAGGACTGTTGAGGCGTGCTAGGTACATTTCGCACAATCTCCCTTGGTGGGGCCGAAGTTGACCCTCTGAGAAGTTCGCGCATATAACCCTATACACAAATGTATCCTCGGTCTACTATTGAATTTCTAAAATCTATGTCTGCGCAACCATTCGTGAATTACTTCAGTCCGGCCAACTTACATCGCACGTACTAATAGGCAGCGAGTTCGCGTCTTTAACTCCCTAGGCGCGTTTAATCTACAATCATAATCTGTCAGAGACGACGCTAGCCGCGGGAATCCCGAGATCCGAACTTAAATCAGGTTCTATTTACTGAGCACTTTATTGATTGCCTCATTGCTACGAAAAAATTACGTATAATAGGAACATACCGTAGATTTCAAGAAAATAGTTGTAATTACTGATTTAAAAGTACTTTTGTTACTATTCTAATTGGTTTATTGGGTATCTATTCCTAGCAGTGATAATCCATAACTATAAAGGTTCATTTTTCGGTACTCACGTTTTCTTAAAAGTTGTGAAAATTCGTACGATAAAATATATATAATATCATTACAGTGGTTTTTTGTGTGTGAATCCTTACTTTTCGATTTTAAGGAATATAAAACTACTACTAATAATAAAAATGCAACAGTGTGTTTGTTTCTTTGTTTATCCTTCCTTCACCCCCTTACTAGTCAAGTCGATTTTTGGCATGGAGTTAGTTAAAAGGACGTAGAGTAACTTATGCTCCTTTTTATTTGAAGAAAACCAACGGTTGAACAACCAATTTGTTAAAAACCGAAAATCGGAGGCATCACAAATAATATACCAGTAAGTGCTATTTTTTTTATGGATAAAGTTTATTATAACAACATAACGATGGTTGGGTATTCTGCTAATGAATACCTTTGTCATTTCTTAATATTGAAATTTCATAAAGGCTGAATAGATAAAGCATGTGATTTTTTGGGGAATGTTACTTAGAATGCAGGCTTGCATTACCCCGATCTCTAAGCGAGGTCTTTGCAAAAAAAACGAGCCAGCTGTTGTCACGTGAGAAGGCAACTAAGCTAGGTATTGTGCAAGTCGAGATTTTTTAGCTTTTGCCTATGACTTCGCCCGCATGCCTTTGTTTTCCTGGGATACAAAGTAGCTTTTGATACTCTCTAATATCGTTAAAAAGGCAAAAGTGCAAAGGCCTAACAATCTTTCGCATATCTAATATTAGAGTACTATTGCTTAATTTACCTATTTTTACATAACATATTTATGTAACATATTAGTCTACAGGTATTGTGGTATAGGCGACGAAAAGATTTGGCGGAGATTGCCGAAAATTTCCATTAAATCACTGAATATATTTTATAGAACTTCATTTCCTCAACGATATTTAAAATAAAAAAGTATCACAATGATCTCGTCAATTTATTGAACTAGGGTGCCATTACGATTGGTACAAGTGCCAAATGCAGGATATTGTTGGTTATACCCCTCGGAGATTACGCGAGTTTTTATATGAAGCCATAGAGCCAATTTCCTCGTATCCTACAGGAACATAATAAGGGAGGTTATTGTAGGAAAAACAGGTTTGTGCACCTTTAGAGCGCGTACGGTATTCGATGAAAAGGGTACAACAATATTCGGCTCTCGTTCGGTTCTGATAGATTCGGTTATTTAGGACGCTTACGATGTAAACAAATAGGCAAGTTTTATTATGTCGACATTTGCGCAAAACATGAAAAGTGGTTTTGTGTTAAATTTTTTATGCTACATGGTTTTGCCAACCGTAAAAAAATCATATGAATATTGCCTATGGGGGTTGTCAACGTTCTATATTTTATTTAGTTTTCTATGAAACCACGTAGTTTCTGCCTCTATGTATTTAATCTATATAAAATGGCCTAATGGCCTAAGTATTATGATAGTAAAAACGCAACTAAAATTCAACAATAAAGTTTCAAGATATAAGTGTTACGCCTCTAGACATATTATTATTTTGAAATCAATTTTTGAGCGTGAACATATTGAAATTTCAAAATTAATGTTAGTAATAATATGTTTAATGTGTTTATGGTGAAATTAAAATATGCATAGTTGGTTGGAAATGTAATAAGGCTATAAGAGAACGTGTTAATTATTTATTCAAACTGTTGGTCGGTAACGGGTGATCATGACAGCGGTTCTGCGGTTGCCGGATTCACCATAGTGTCTCGCGTAAGCTGGCTGTAATATTTACCTACAGAGCTATGGTATGGTATATATTCGTTACTGAATAACGGGGTTTTTGGCCAACTGAAGTACCGAAGCTTTACTTACTAAGATATTATGTTACGCGTATTCGTATGGGTAGGATATGTTTTGTCATTTTATTATTAAGAAAGATCATAAAGCGAATGTGAGCGACGAGGAGTGGGTTATCCATCATCATCACCATCATTATTTGATGAAAAATATAAGAATAAGTATAATTGTGATAAAAGTCATAGGGAATTGAAAATTCAACAGAATATCTTAAAGAAGGAAGCCTTTAGAAGTAAACGCCAAATAAATAAAGTGCCAAAACATACCGTCGGTACGAAAAGGGAAAACTATCACATTATACCTAATGTAAGCGTCAGGAAATTTTATTTGTGAAAACAGCCGAGCGACCGCGGTGGCCATTGCAATAAATCGACATTGAGGGCGGGAACATAACTATGGGCCGTTTTCTCTATCGGTGGCCCGTGCATTCATCTAAAAGTGCGGGCTCTTTATTACCATTTGCTGAAAATGTTCTTTTTAATTCTGAAAGATGCGATACAAACTGTAGCTAACTTTATGCTTACATACAAGTTATTTGTGACCCACTTTTCTTAATACTTATATCACAATAAAGCATGCAAATAAAAAAAGGAACGTTAAGAACAATAAAAACGAAATTCAAAATAGAAATCCAACTCGAATTATAAAGGATTTAATATTGCTAATTAGACAGCATCCGAAGACTTTGAATACATTAATTTATCATTCATGCATATCTTGATAACTATTTTACTTGATCATATATTTTATATACGTCAACAAACTTTTATTAAGATTGCATTTGGTAACTAATAAGAAGTGGGGGGAAAAAACATTTATAGAAAACTTCCGAACTATTAAACCTTTAAATGCCCATTTTAACCAGTCAAAATGAAACCTTCTTAAATTAGTATTCATGTTTCGTCCGAAATACGACCAGAACACATTCAGGCGAAAAAGATTTTATTGGATCATTAAGCGGATCCCAACGGTCTCCTGAATACCTATACATCAAACAACTTTTGGACATAGCATTCCTAGTTAGTTTACCGACATCTGGCGGAATAAAGCATGTTTTTACGAGTGTCACTAAACATAAATATGTTCGACTGAGTACAGTGTTTGCACGTTAAGTGTGCGATCACAAAAGAGACATATAACCGAGACAAAACTTTTCATAACCCATTTTATATTACGGACAACATAACTTTATATTGTACCGATGGCTAAAGACACAGACAATGCAAAACTTGTAGTTTCCTATGCACGTTGACACAACGTTTCCTATACAAAAGCACATACAAGGAGACGCTTTGTTGCTATAGAAAGAGACGATTTGCCAGTAACAATTGTAAATTATAAAAACTTGAAATCAATCAGAAAGGCATCGTAACAACGGAGTTAATTTAATGTAGACAGCATTAATAGACAAAAAAAACTTTCAAATCCATTACAAGTATATTAAAGTTACCTAACCAATATGCTTTTAGCCAGGACAGCAGGTTAAATATATATAAAAGGAATTTGTTTTAGTTACACCATTTATAACTCCAGAACGGCTGGGCCAATTTTTATGATATTCGATTTTTTTGGATTTCTCTTAGGATACCGGAATAGGATACTAAGTTTTAAAATATAACATTCATCAAAAAAAAAAGATGCGCGGTAAGACGTTCGCCGGGACAGCTAGTATGTTATCAACAATAAATAATAATAGCAAATAAGTACAACTTCCCCTGAAGTGCCACGTTACTTACAAGGACAAATCGGATAAGATTTAGGAGCTTGTATCAAAATTATTGCATTAAGTAAGGTGGCCGAAATGATACTAAAATAGGTAAGCTTTCCCTACGTGTCTCGGAAAACTCGTTAAACCGCTTGGTCCCCATTATTAACACTAACGGTTGATGATAATCGCTAACCCTTGGTGGTAAATTATTCTAACATAATATACGTATAACTGAGTTTACCTATGATGTAATTTCGTGGATTGCGGACTTCAGGTGTTAGTAAAAATTTATAGCCCATCAAAAGTGATAGCCGGCCCAATCTTAGAATACTAAGCAGGGGTCTGTTTGTTTTTTATTGCAGATACGGATTTGTCTTTTGGGTACACACTGATGTGACACATTAGAACAAAATTCAGTTTCAGGTGCACTGAGTAACGGCGTATGGCTGAATGTTCTTTTATAAGAAAGTAGGTAGATGCCTTTGAATAGGTCTCATTATTATTTTTGAACTATCCTCCATACAAGAGAATAATAGTTGTGAAACAATTTCCCCAATTTATTATATATTTTTTTGTAAATAGACGAAATATTGTGCCTTAAAAATTAAAAAATAATGTTTTCTCTAGAAAAGCAATTGCCTTTACAGAAATAATCCTCAATAATTGGGTGGGCACATGACGAACACTGTATTTTATTACATTGTTAGTTCATTTTTTGTACACTTAACGCTTAGTACTTAACCTTAAAGTATTTAAGGCTATGAAGATATTTATATATTTGAGAAAATTTATTCTTTGAAATTATTAAAGTTACAGATTTAAGCGCAGTTAGTAATATGAATAGTGTTTTTATAACAAAAACACGGCCGACATATAGGTTAAGTAATTATGAAATTAAAGCTTAGTTTGCTTTACTTCGCGAAAAGCAGGATAATCTGTATACACCATTCAGATTTTTTATAATTCATCTTAATTTTGGACTTTAACAATTATTTATTGTAAAGTCAACACCTCTTGGTCCGGTGTCGGAGCTAAACGTGCGTAGAGAGTCCAGCCGAAGGTGTTTTGGTTTTGAGTATAAAGATTGAATAAGTTATAAATTACACCGTACAGATTCTCCTGCTTTTTTATATACTGCTTTGCGGAGTATAGCAAATCAACCTTAATTATTATAATATATCATGGAATGCCGCAAAGTAAAGCTTGCTTCTATCCAATGGTAAAGTAATTAATAAAAACATAAAACAACATTGGGAAAGATAATAAATGTATTACTTATATTTTTTATAAAGTTTGCACGGATTTTACTGAATTTCGGCAACTTGCAGCGGGTATATACTCTATTTTTAATTAGCCTTTATAACGGCTTCAGGTTGCTTACTTTCATATTAACAAAATCCACAAAGGTTTTAATGACGCCTATTCAGCAAAGTTTTTTACAATGATAGGCACTTTGAGTACACAACAACGTTCACCGAAATGTTGCCTCCGCAAACAACCCACAAAAATTACCTATTGCTCTTATTTTGAGGATTATTTTTATTTAATTCAAGGCAGGTGCGCGGCAGTCGCGTACCAACCAATGTTATTGCACGATTACCATGTTGATGAAAAGCCAACATTGGAATACGATCCTTGTATTTTCTACATGCATGCAGTTATACGTAATTTATAATAAGTATATGCTAATTGGTATTTTCAGAAATAAGAATGTTCGCAATTAAAGTAGAACTTGTAAGTACTTGTTATATGTGTACCTGCCTGTGTGTTAAACGCGAGTTTAAAGAGTTAATTAGTATATTTATATTAGTGTTGCCCAAATTCAGTCTTGGTCTTGCAGTCTTGGTCTTGTTCTTGCGTTTTTGCAAGACCAAGACCAAGAACAAGACCGCGTATTTTTAGCAAGACCAAGACCAAGACTGACCGTGCAAGACTTGAGCAAGAACAAGACATAGCCTGCAAGACTCTTACGTCTTGCAGCTAGGACTTAGCGCTATTTCACGGAGTAGTTAGGTGTAACAGTTCGGTGTATAGGTAGGTAGGTACGCTTAGGAATTCTATGAGACGCAAAAAACTATATCAAAGAATATGAAAAACTGGACCTATGCGCATTACGACTAATACCATAAACATAGCGAATAAAAAAATATCTATTAAAATCAAACTGAGTGCATGCATAGTTATGTTTTAACCATCGGCACTTTGATAATGCGGCATCAAAGGTTTTGTACTTACTTCTCAAAGAAATTTGCCGCTTTTCGGAAGTACATGGTTATGATACACGCGCCGGCGGCTTCTTTTGAAATCTAAAACAATCGTTGCCGCCGCGCCGAAATCATAACATTTGACACTATTCATGCAAAATAATTTCGAATTTTAAGAGTACCTACAGGTGTTCCAAAGAATAAATAAGTTTCAGAGTGCTTAGAATGAAAATGAATACATTATACTGATCACGCAAGTAGTATTATGATTAGGATAAAATGGTGAGGATAGGTAGTAGATGTCATAATAATTCATTCTAGTAAGTAATTATAATATTGATTACTTATATGGTTTTAAACTAATTACTTAGGTACTATTATTGTACAATTAGTCATTATATTTCTTAAGTTTTTACAAGTTGTTTTAGCAAATGTAAGCTTATAAATCATAAATGTTTATTAAGAAACAGTTACTTCCATGGAAAACGACATATAGGTCAGTTGATTTTTCGAATTTCTTATCAAATCTTCAGTTATTTATTAATCTGCTTGATCTTTACTATGGCTATGTTAATTCAAGCTCACAATGTTCCAATTCTAATACGTTTTTCTAAGATTTAAAGTAAACTTTAATAAATAGTAATAGACTAATAGGTAATTGCAAGACTTGCAAGACTCTTGCTGCAAGACCAAGACCAAGACCAAGACTGGGAGCGCAAGACCAAGACCAAGACCAAGACCAGGTGTATTGGCGCAAGACCAAGACCAAGACTGGCTAAGTCTCGTCTTGTTCTTGCATTTGGGCAACACTAATTTATATAGGGAGTTTTCCATTGTGTGACAGGATGTTATTTAATGTATGAGATAGGGATCATAAAACGCTGCACCTTGGAACGCTTTACCCCTGGTGAAGCCACGATCATCATATCAACATAACCGTTGTAAGGCGCTTCTGGTTTTGCAACAGATATATACTAGGTGCGTCTTTATAGGGTCCAAACCGAAGCGAGCACAAAAAATGATATCGATCGACATGCAACATAATTTTTTAGTTTATTTTAGTTTACATTAAAATTTTCTATCTTATGACAGATGAGAGTGGAGCCTGCTTCCAAGCAGCCTTGTCGTTATTGTAATTAAATTACACCTCTGATACACGTACTTATTTGCAAGCAAGTTTTTTGTACAAATTTACATCTAGTGTATTTTGAATGCCAGTCTTACTTAGACAATGTTCCGGTTACAATACATTCAGCCAAAAAATCGAAGTATTTTCTATTCCCAAAAAATGCTTACAACACAATACGAAGTTACGTTTATTGGTGGTGTGGTAAGTATGTTTCTAGCCTTGTATGTTTACTTAAATACTTAACGAAAATTGTCTTTCACCCCTTAGAACTCGAGTATTTACATTAAAACTGAAAAGCAATAAACGAATAAACACTGTTTCCTCTTATGACGATACCAATAAGGAAAGACCTCGATGAAAACATCCCTAAATAAATATTTCAAGATGAGACCGTATATAAATATATCGGTATCTGTGGTTTTAAAACATTACAACATACGCGCTTCTTGAAATTCATAGAAAAAAGTTTTGTTTCCTATAATTCAGTAAGTTCCTCAAGGAAAATTAAATGTAATTTGGTTGCAAAATCGCCATTGTCAGATGTTTTTAGATGTTCTTTGAAATTAATGGGTGCTAATAGATACCAACGAATTTATAGCAGTAGCAGGGAAAACATGGACTAGGAAAGCTTTAAACAGAAAAGAGTGGAAAAGAATGTGGGAGGCCTTTGCCAACGTTGGGCAAACAGACTAAGTTGTCGGTGTCTTTAGACTCACCAGAGTCGTTAATATTAGTGTAAATTGTAAAAAAAAAAAACTGTCTGAATAAAGGCTTTATTATAATAGATACCAAATGGATATATTTTATTGGGTAGTTACTGATTAATAGCTGTAACCCGCAACTATCATTATCATCATCATCGTCAAAAGCCCACAAGCGTCCACTGCTGAACATGGGCTTTTCCAAGAGCGCAGACCACACACATGGTCTTCCGCTTTCTCATCCAGCCGCTTCCAGCCACCTTTTTAAGGTCATCTGTGCAGCGGGCTGGAGGTCGTCCGACACTGCGCTTACCGATTCGCGGTCTGCACTCCAGAACACGTCTGCCCCAATGGCCATCGGTCCTATCACAGACCCGCCCACTGCCACTTCAACTTGCTTTTCCTTGGTTCTACTACGAATTTCGTCATTGCGATTTTTTTGGAGAGAGACTCCCAACATAGCTCGCTCCATAGCGCGTTGCGTGACTTTAAATTTGTGGACCAGGTCGACTGTCAGTGTCTACAACTCCGCTCCATATGTCATAACAGGCAGGACACACCCGCAACTAAAATATGATGCGACCTATCTCTGTGCCAAATTTACGCAAGTTCAATGCAGTGGTTAAGCTGAATACAGGTACTTATTAAATGAACAAACAGATAGACTTATCGTCGAAAATCTACCGATCAGGTCACACTAATTACTTAACTTTAGTTTTTATACTTT
The DNA here is from genome assembly GCF_905163445.1 of Pararge aegeria. Classification (NCBI taxonomy): domain Eukaryota; kingdom Metazoa; phylum Arthropoda; class Insecta; order Lepidoptera; family Nymphalidae; genus Pararge; species Pararge aegeria. The sequence goes on along the minus strand of NC_053187.1, from coordinate 12,522,272 downwards.
TTATTTTAAAATTATATCGATTCATATTGCGATATTATAATAATTCAATTAATCGATCCTTTTTTAATCATTGCGACGCGAGGTATGAGTTTCAATAACTGCCCAAGTAATGAAAATATTTGTTGTTAGCGATTTGTATCGATTCCGTTTTTTGCCGGATCTTCGACCGGATGACCTATTTAGGGCTGTATTCGGATGGACGGAACAAAAAAAGATTCAAGTTCTGCTGTAATAATTAAGGTCTGGTCTCGTTTATGCGCAGATTGAAATATAATACTTTAGGGGATACAAATCGAGGGTTGTTTCTACGTTATCGTTTGTAATAGGCGCTGTGTAAATATTACGAAAAAGATATTATTTTTCTTAAATAATAACCTCTGTAAATCGTTGTAACTTCTATCCTACTTAGAAAATTCACTGGATGCTTATTTGCTTTCCCGTAATTTAACGTGGTTCATGGATTACCTACACAATGGGCCGATCTAGGTTAAGACTTTACATCTAACGAGCTATTACTACAAAAGCATTACTAGTATTATAAATAAGTACCTACAAATGCACTAATACACGACCTACAAATAGCTGTACAATACAGAAGATTATTAGGCTTTTAAGGCTTTTTACGCATTAAGTAATAAGTTCTTCAAAAAAGAAGTTATAACGTTATCTGCATAACATTTTTCAAATCCGTAATACCACAAAGTGAGAAAAGTCATTTAGAGATCTGACGTAGCCATCTAGATAGACCAATCGTTAGGTAAGCGCGGGTCGAACTATTCTGTATCTCTTCTTTATACTATGGAAGGAAACTTATAACTAAGCTATTCCATAATTGAGTAGGTACTTAGTACTAACGTCATCTTGAGGAGTACTAGAATCACTTAAGTACCTTTGAAATCAACTGAAATGCTATACCGATACCTATCAATACACATTACACATAAATAAATAGAATAAAGGTAACGGCGATCAACTAATTGTTGGATAACTAACAGAACACGGTTTAGTCTATTTACTTTGTTATGAACTCAATTTCGTGAAAGCGTTTTTATAAAGCCAATGGTAACAGTATATTCCTTGCACTGAGTATTTTTTTAAATAATTTCAATCGTGGATAAAGCTCTTAAAAATATTGTGTACGTATACAGGATTATTTTATTTTCATTTTAACATATATATATCAATAGATATATTTAAACCAATTTAAATAAAAAAATAAAGATTTTGTCTTATATACAACACATAGATTAAGCAAAGAGAGTCTCTTAAAAATATCACTAATAATCTTATAAAGTCTTATAAAGGCAAGGCAATAATTGATTTAAATGAATTTATAATGTAATAATAATTAATGATGATTGTGTAATTGCTAATGTATAGTATTGATACATGCTACGTTACAAATCAGAAAAACTGCACGTTTCCTACAGGATGCGTAATTCTGCGATCACTTATTATTTCTAAAAAGGCTTAATGATTTGAATGAAATATGAAATTTAAATCTCTTCGGTCATCAATAAACTAATTTTCAATGGGATTTAAAAATTCTTGGCCGAACACACCGCTTTCGTAAACTAGTTTAAAATATAAATGAAAATCACATGTGTGTTTCAGATATAGTTAGATGGAACGTTCAATGCGTATAAATTGTGTAAAAAAATTGGTCTCTCATATTTCCAGCGTATGGTCGAACAAATATGACGCTTTGATACTATCGACAATTTAACTATAAAGTAAATTGAAAAAAGGGCAAGTGCGACTCAGGTTGGCGCACTGAAGGTTCTGTACCTTGGAATTAAACGTACTAGTTATGTATTATTTATAGGTGCCGCAAAATACCGAACCACATAGCTAAGTTTGTTTTTAAACAGTTTCAGCTAAGCCATGATGGTTTTATTTGTCATATACATACATCTGGGTGTCCTTATCAACACCTTAGGTATATCCCATGTTTTTCAATGGTTGGTTAAAAGCCCCTATTTTTAACGTATAATGTTATTGTAAATTACTGTTCTCCAGTTCTTACCCCCATTGTTTTAAGTAATAATATATTTTTTTAAATCACAATATTATCATAAGTAACCGTGCCAAATTTCAAGTCGATAGCATTAATAGTGATCTTTATATTAAATTGTGACAGACGGACTAAGTCGCATCTAGGGTCTGTTTTCATTATTTTACCAACTGAACCCTATAAATAAGTTAAAATACGTCATGCGATTCTGCGCATTCATATGCAAATATTGCTAAATGCGCAACAAAAATTAAACGGTGAGCATGAAAGTTACGCAAATACGTTTTTTCTAAAAAAAAACCACGTCTCCTATGACTCATCGTTATGATACCAAGTTTTAACGAGCGGTGATTTCAAAGGCCTTTAAATTTTTCCTAGTATTTTTTATTTGCTCTAATGACCAATGAAACATCGAGACGGTCCATTTGAGTCTTGCTTTTTAAAAAAGCAATTTGTTAGTTCACTCAATTAACTGTTAGAACAAATATTTGCAACTTTTAATAATTTATTGGTAGTCTGTGTCTGAACAATAATGTCAATACTAATATCATAAATGCGATATACCGATATATATATCTTAATATATATAAATCTCCTGTCACGATGTTTGTCCGCGATGGACTCCTAAACTACTCAACCGATTTAAAATTAAATTGGTACACCGTGAGCAGTCTGGTCCAACTTAAGAGATAGGATAGCTTAGATCTTTAATTATAGTCACAATTTTATTTTATTTCAAATTATTTGTCTATAATTAATTGGCAGTCACATGTTATATATATATACTACTATACTCATTTAAAGCTTAGCGATACTGAATACTTTAAAAACAAAATCAAACGCAGACGAAGTCGCGGGCAACAGCTAGTATATATATATATATACATAGCTTGTATCCTGGGGATGTACATAGGAGCTTTTTGTTCCAAAGAAAGACCAGGATCACTTTTGTTAGGGATTTAAAAAATAAACTTTATTACCTAAGTATGGCGTAACAGCTAAACCAACGTTGGTAAAATTGTGCTTGGAGAAGCCACGTAGAAACCGACAAGGAGTATGATTTTATTATAGCTGTTATATGCCCAACAGTTTAGCCCGCTATCACCTTAGACTGCATCATCGCTTACCACCAACTGCGATTGCTTTCGAGGGCTAAATTATAGAGAAATAAAAAAGCCAATCTTTTTTTTACCACAAAAAAATTAACCCTTTTTTTTTAATTACACTTTAAAATTTTCCAGTTAAATGTATGAAGTACGTGTCAAGCTCAATATGATACGTATAGGATGCAGCCGTGTAAAACAGCCCAGCGACCCGACGAGTAATATATTTTTAATTGCTGCACACAACGTCCGATGTGTTGAGTAAACGTTTACACATTTATTCGAACGATGACAAGCTGGCTTTTGTAGGTAGCAACTTTTTATAGGGTTCCTACAAAGATTTACTAAAATGGCAAAAACATTAAGTGACTTTAAAAATTACTAGGTATATATATCTTCAATTACGTAGAAACCTCCTTAGATAAAAATATAAAATATGTAGGTATTTTTATCTAAGAAGGTGTAATATAGTGAGATACGCAATAATTCTACCCGTTCAGCCTATTTCGTCAATGTTGTAAATGCATGTTAAAAACATTCTAAGCTTAGTACCGGTCACGAGGAAAAATATGCATCATTTCAGTCTTTTGGACTCATCCAGCATGGTTTAGCAAAAAAAAATTGTTTTAAATGTTTACTAATATTTCTTGCTATATGATATTACGGTAAATTTGTTTGTTACTCTTGCCCGCCTTTACAACTAAAAGCAATTTCGCGTAGTGAACAATTCATTTTTAACAAATAATATTTTCTTCAAATCTTATTATGAACAACGATTGATACTTCTTCAGAAAAGAGAAAAAGAAATTCCGCCGGCTAAATCTAATGCTTTTTATTACGACCTTTACATTTTTTTTAATTTTCCGAAACCGAAACATAATTCTCAATTAAAATTACGAAACCTAATATTAAAGGATGAAGAATTAAGGTTGCCAACCCTAGCCCGAACATTAATTGGTGGAAAAGTGTGCAATTCCCGTGTTTAAAATTTCCACCAAAATATCAACATTATAATGATGTGGATGATTTTTGCAAATTACCAAACTTCATGAGATAAGTATCTTTATTGGAACTGATTTAATTTGTCGGCTTTAATTGATGGTAAAATATTCATTTTGTGAGCGAATAATTAAGTGCGGGATCGTACTTACTGAAGTGTTTTATTGTTTATCAAAGTTTTCAATTAATTAAAAATACCTGAATACGTAATTAAATAACTTTAGTCAGTGAGGTATAACTAACCCATGATAAGACCCCATATATAAAAGTCACGCTTCACACCTTTGGATTTTCATTTCTTAAAGATAACTTTACCTATCTATTATGGTAAGAAGTAAGGAGTCTTAAGACAACGAATGCTGGAAGATGTAGGGAGGTCTGGATTACAATCATGAAAGAAAACAAAATATCGCTTCTATCGAATTTAAAATGAAAGTCCAAACTTTGACATGTAAATAGGCGTATCAAACGTTCGCACGTTTTTTACATTATCGCAAAGCGACATTGATAACTACGAGTGCATTCGACAACTTTAAGCTAAAGCTATGCGTATATCAAACGCGACCTGGTCTTAGAGAAAACCCTCAAAAAATTTAACTAGGTATTCTTTTTATCACCTTCTCACAGTATCATTAAAAACCAAGTACGACTTATATTTCATTGAGTACTATTATATATATACTATATATATCTCTGATAAATAAAATTAACATTCGTCACAACCCAGGCCTGTATCCAAGCAATACCAGTTTGTTGTACGTGGATAATTCGAACTCTAGAGGTAATAACAATTCAGTGATTTCACTGCGATATGATAGTTTTGTAACTATTCAAATGGAGTAAAACATGCTAACCTGCTGCATAATAATTGTAGGCATGGAATTTGTTTGTAATTAAAATCATGTCAATACAGATACATCTGTTAATGTCTGTTTTCATTATCATACCATTATTGCTAGTTCACTGCATGGAATGTACTAAATTTTATTTAATGAGAGCGTCATTTTTATTATGTTACTAGCGGTTGGTTGCGACTTCTTTAGGGTGTAATTTTTAGGTACCCTGTTATCTATAAATAATATATTTAAAAATACCGCCTAGAGTTTATTTTGTTTTATTTATAGTAAGGGAAAATATCACATATCTGTGTAACCTGCTTCAGAAAGTCCTGTTCAAACACAGAGATAGACAGCTAAGAATTTATATTTAAATGTATGCTAAAACTAGGGTTTTAAAACAACCACAGGAAACCCTTAATTTTCGTTAGATAAAATTTATCCTATGGCCGCGATGCATTCAATTTCCTATGCCAATGTCACTAACATATTAACTTAGGCGGCCAAGCCATGCAGAGATAACAAATGCTGCAATAAACATAGGTAATAAACAAACAAACATACACCCTTTATTAATTATAATTTATTATTTTGAAAGTATGGATATGGATTGCTAGTCAGTGCAATTGACGTTAACAATTGACGAAAGTTAAAATAAAAATGTTCTCTTATGTTTGTGTACCCCTTACTTTGCCTATGAAAAATAAATAACAGCCACCCACAAAAAGTTACGCGGAGTACCTACTTTCAGATACGGCGGAATATACTTTACATCGATTCACATTAAACGAAGCGTATAATAACAATTTTAACAGAAGTCTAAAATCCCCGGGGTATAGAATGGAAACAATTCATTTAAAGAATTCCTTCCATAAAAGCACCGGGGCGCCGTATCGCTTAAATCCAATAAAAGCAAACTGATACAGTTACGAAGGTATGTATGCAAGGCAATACAATCATTTTTAATTTCCGTCAGGCTCTTCCACAGCACTGAATACCAATTACTGCTAACTACTGAACATGTGGAATGTCAAGCGGCCGAGTTAACGTTGGATTTGTATCTAGTGTTGTAGGTACAGTGCCAGTACACTGGGTTTGTTTGATGGTGCGTCGTACTCCGATGTGCTGGTGGATTTGAGTGCACAACTGTGAATACATCGCTTGAATATTTAAGGCACCGTATCTGAGGGGATGCATACATTTTTTTTATTGACGGTATGTCACAACATATTATGTAATTGATTAATCGATTCCTAAAGAAACTGCGTGGCGCAGCGGTTATCCCTGTGAGTTCAAGTGTGTGGTCCCAATTTCGGAATTTATAAACTTAATTGAATGAATGAACTGAATTTCCTTAGGTCTGGAGGCTTTGGCCGTGGCTGGTTTCCACCCTGCAGACAAAGACGTCCACCAAGCCATTTAGCGTTGCGGTACGATTTTGCGTAGAAACTGATTTAGGGGTTTAATATAACCATCATAACCTATGAAAGGATAGCCTGTTACTATCTCAAATGACATCATCAGTTACCTCCTAGTGACCATGTGGTCAAGGGCCAACTTGTAGTGGAATAAAAAAACAGACAAGCATGAGAGTTTTTAACCTATATCTAATATCTTTGTGGTCATTTATAATAACTTCTGTTTTTTCCTATACAAACTTTATTCCGCTATTCTACAGAATATACCCTTACCCATCGCGTCGTGTCGCCCGCCGTTGGTTGTGTGCCTAACTACAATAAGCTCAGGTTGAACCGCAAGGTTACTTAAGAATATTATTATTCTTAGGGCTGATTTTTAAATTATTTTGACTTTGTCTGCTGACACTACACAGATTGAGCGACCTACATCAGTCGTTTACCCGGAACATCTCTCAAGACCTTCATAAAAGTTAAAAAGGACCAACATAATGGGATCCTTATAAATGAAACAACGACCCAGCTAAATTGGTTAAGATTTGACGGAGTAGCATTGCGAAAAAGTTCCACAGTTTCAAACTTCTAGGAATAACGTTAGATTCTAAACTTCAATGGGGCCCTCATGTAAATAATTTATCGAACAGGCTTAGTTCTGCTGCCTATGCGGTAAAGAAGATACGCCATATGACCGACGTAGAAACTGCTAGACTGGTATATTTTAGTTACTTTCACAGCATTATGTCATATGGAATTTTACTTTGGGGTAATGCTGCTGATATTAGCACTATTTTCGTGCTGCAGAGGAGGGCTGTTCGTTCTATCTACAAAATGGGTCCGAGAGAGTCATTGAGAGATAAATTTAAAGATTTTAAAATAATGACATTGTATAGTCAGTACATATTTGAAAATTTAATGTACGTCCATAAAAACATTTCTAAAGTTAAGAAAAAATGTGACTGCAATAATTTAAACATTAGAAGTAAGAATAAACTTACAGTGCAATATACTAGGTTACATAAAATTCATAATTCGTTTAAAGGAAATTGCATACAATTTTACAATAAACTACCAATTGACATCTTGGAGATGTCTCTTAAAAAGTTCAAAGTTTGTATTAAACGTAAGCTTATAGAAAAGTCCTATTATAGTATAAAGGACTACGTCAACGATAAAAAAGCTTGGGTGTAAATTATTGCTCTAACCAGGTTGCTCTTCTAATAATTTAAAATGACATTGTGAGATGGCGATAACAAAAAAAAAAAAAAAAAAAAAAAAAAAAAAACACCCGGCTAAGTTTGTTGTGGGCTTCTTCTTAGACCGGGGCGCGTTTGGAACCCTCGTAGCTTTAGTTTTAAGTTTGCGAATGTGGTTATCGCCATCATCTCACTACCGTGTAATTCTTATGTACGCATCAAAAGTGCCACCTGTGGGCCTACTTGAATAAAGATATTTTTGACTTTGACTTTGACTTCTAAGGTATTGAAAATTTAGTTTTAAGGACGTCGAAATGTTTCAACAGCAAGAATAGGGTAGACATTTTTTCATTACAATACCTAAAACTGACATAATGGAATGTGGAACAGAATCAATCGACAAAATGATCACTGTTGCGAAAAAAAATGCCAATAAGACAATTTATTGACTGAGACAAAACGATATATTATTTTCATATAACTTAATTATCTATTATCAGAAATTTTACAATAAAATCTTTTATTTGATATCTATTAAGATAAATAAGTTTAGCTATCTTTGAATGTTTAGTGGAGCTCCAAATTTATGTTTTGTGCCCTTAATGTAATTTATGATGTAATGCCCACTTTAAACTTACATGATGTCTTTGTAATACACCTATTTAGTTACAACTAGCTTAGTATTGAGCGTGAATTTTAAATATAGTTTAATCATGTAATATTGCATTCTTGAATTTGCTCTGTTGTTCGATGGCAATTCTTTAAGTGGCTTATGATGTAAGTGATGAAAATCATTTGCGTTATCTATATCTTTCCTTCAACAAATACAAAAGATTTCTTCTGCGCAGTGTACTAATTTGCCGTTTACCGTAGTAGATATAAAGTAGCCTAGGCTCTAGGCGAACTGTATTGAGCCATTCTCGTGTTTTTGTGATACATGCACGGCAATTGATTAGTATTTGTTCATAAAACAGACAGTCACTTCAATTTCATTTATTTGTACAAATGGTCACCCTAAGATCGTCTAGTGGCAAAGTTTTTACTATTCGTCCCGTCGTATTGTCGGTACATTAAACGTTTATGCTCCCAGTTTCAGTATGAAATTTAAAACTGTTTCGAAACAATTGCGATAACACTGGATTGCGAACTGCGTTTGACAGACGTCTGAAGTTTATTGCCTTAACCTTTTCATAGTGCGGACTAGTTTTGTAATTGAATAGTTTATTGGTCTTTGTTAAACTTTTAATTGTTGAATTAACGGTGCAATAAATATCACACTACATTCCATTTGTATGTGTTATCACGTCACAAATGATTATAAATTGAGAAATTACTGCTGTTACTTTTTATTGTTGAACAATATCAAAAGTATGAAGTTATTAGTATTTACATACAAACGATAATAAATATATTAAATCGTTGTCATGCAAGAAAAAGTGTCAGGCAAGAGGAGGCTTGGCCGCAGAAGAATATTTCGAAAACTAATAAACGTAAACTAACTAATAAATTTATAGCGGCGGTTTCCAAGGAAGAAATTTCTCTAGTAATTTCCAATCTTCTCTCAGAGATGGCTAGCTAAAAAGAAGAACCATAATTTAGAAAAATGTATCAATAACTAAAAAAACTTTTGTCACTTATGTAGAAGTCGGACGATCGGTAATTCTATTGTTTTTTATGCTGTCCAGTTTATATAATCTTTGTATTATTACAGCATATTTATTGCCTTATACAGTTACTTACAGGACAAGGTACTAACCGGTAGTCTTGTTACATGACCCCGTGATTTTATCATCTTAAATTTTGTATCGTTACGTTGCCACCATATAAAATTAAGTTGAGAGGCGGCGGTGTTTCAAGCCAGATTATCAATTATATGATATGATACTACTAAGAAGTGAGGCTGATTTAAACCCTATGTACGCTGTTTCAAAAACGAAGTTACAACTGATTCAAACTTTGGTATTATACTACTAAATACCCGTCTGGGTATAATACAGGGAGAGAGGGCAGAGCACTATCAATTTCCGGCCTTTCAGAGCCATTTTGATTTATGTTTGTGATCAGTTTTTACCCAACACATATGGCCAAATACTAGTATTTGTTGGAGGCGTTCTAACTGATAAACAAATGAACCGCAATAAAAATCTTTTTTTTCTTTCTAAAATCGATCAACTTCAAAATACGCATTCTTGTGTACGCATCAAAAGTGCCACCTGTGGGCCTACTTGAATAAAGATATTTTTGACTTTGACTTTGACTTTAATACACATGTGTTTCAGAAAGTTATTGTTAAAGTATAAGTTAAGGTTATAAATAAATAATAATAAATATACTATGACACACATCGCCATCTAGCCCCAAAGTAAGCGTAGCTTGTGATATGGGTGCTAAGATGACTGATGAATATTTTTTTTTATGAATAATATACATAAATAGTTAAATACTTACAATATACATATAAACACCCAGACACTGAAACAAAATCCTGTTCATCACACAAACATTTTCGTTGTGTGTGGGAATGGTGGGAATCGAACCTACGGCCTTGGGACTCAGAAAGCGAGGCCGCTATCCACTGCGCCAATCGGCCGACAATCGGTTATCAAATTAGGCACGGGGTTTCTTGGGAGCTTAATTTCCAGCCATCCTCTAGAACGAATATTGAGAGCTCAACGTCCATCTATCCTTCGAAATATGAAACTCATACCCGCATACCCGTAAACAGCATACCTTTAACACATTTAGGGTGTTCACAACACAATGGTGTAAAGCAGAGTTCATCTGCTCTTAAATCAAATTAATTTGTATGCATGTATGCAAATAAACAAAGCTACTAGCAACAAGTGTAACATATTATCCACATGGAACGAATAAGAAAACAAGAAAAACAAATACACACTTTCGAAAACAGTGGTAACGTCCAGGTGCTGGCAGCACTCGCAACCATACGTTGATAAATGCTTAGTCCGTGACGCGGCAAATGCAACTAGCGAAACCAAAGTTCTGCCAAGACAGATGGGGACCAGTCGCAAGGTGATTGCAATTAGGGGTAAAAGTGCTATGAATTGGTAGATATATTACTTTTGTCGTAGGTACCAAAATAATAGAATGTGGTATACATAAGATTTAAAACTTTACTTTACTGTATGTAGCAAAAATAAAGGCTAGACTAATTTAATGTATTTATTATTTTGCTACAGTGGTATGTTTAAAAAAAGGAAATTATAAAAACCTCAACGGAACAGCCATAAATAGAAAAAAATCGAAATTGGTTATTTTGTTTGGCGATGTTAACTTCAAAAACAATAAAATAAATTTTTGTAAACTAAGAAGTTCACCGGGTCGTCTAGTTTTTAACGATATATATCTTTAATGTTATTTTTAAATTTGAATATCAAAATATGTGAACAAGTGGGTTAGACTTAACCATATTTAGGTTACCGCCTACCTTAATATGGTTAAGTCTTAATGAGAACTCAAACTTAATATAATAGTCATACATATAGTCCAAGATAAACCACATTTATCAATATCTAATGGTAAAACATTACACCAACAAACAAGAATAGTATGGCTGAAATCTTTTCCTTTCCTTCGTGTATATTTATAAACTTACCTCCACTGGACCACCCGTTTCCACATCAGGATAACTAGCTCGTTCATCACAAACGTAATGAAACCTTGATAAAAAATCACTCAAATTAAATATCATCATTTTACGAAACTTAACACAAAAGTATTCAAAAGATAAAACAAAACTTGAAAGTGTAACGTTCAAAAGAATTGCATTTAAAAGTAATTAAGACACCTTAGTTTAAAACGGTAACGAAAAGAACACTGGCATTTGACAAGTGCACTTTTAAGACCTACCCGCACCTTGTACAATTTTATTTGCACAAAATGTATTTAGAAACTAAAGAACGGCTGATTCTATTTGTTGTAAAACAAAAACTGTGCAGACAAAATAAAAACAAATGAATGATGTCATTTAAGTGTAACTTGTATGTTTTTAATTTAAGAACATGTCAGATAAGTGCACTGACAACATTTTAAGGAGGTATTATATTTTAACAGAGTTATTCTATTATTACTCATTTTAAATGCAAAAAGAGGTTCTGTATTTTTTTTGCATTTTTTTGTATGTATTCTATGTGTGCCAACTGTGTACTTAGTACTTCGTTAATTTTTAAAGGTATTTATTTAAATTTCTTTTTTGATTATTAGTATCTCACGACGTGTATGAGCTACGATTGATGGTCAGCCCATTCTTCAGCGACCCTAAGAAGATTACTATTAAAGATCATTAAAACAGTTTTAAAGCTTGAATAAAAATAGATAATAGTGAATCACAAAATATGCTATGTACAATCGGTCAGGCGACGTAAACTGTAGTCGGATATCATTCTTGGGAGTCTTGATATTATACAATACTCACAGTCTTTCAGTTCACTGAAGCGGAGGTGTTCGACACGATTCAATATTTTAAATCTAGTGATCTCATCTCATTTTTGAACACGAGTTTGTTCAAGCCCGAACTATTTATACCTTAAAAATATCATTTCTTATGAGGGAGGCGCTGGCTCTTATTGAATATACTTTTACTCAACACATGTACAAAATGAAACTTGATTTCGAAGCGACGTTGTTAAATAGTTAAATAAACAGTTAATTAGTTTAAGAACGCAGTAGATATGTCGGATATGTCGGATTCGATCCCCACCGGGGTAAATTTGGGAATTTTAATTTCAAAATTTTCTCTGTTCTGGTCCAGTGGGAGGCTTTGGCTTTCGTTAATTCACACCCTACCCACAAAGACGTGCGACCAAGCGATTTAGAATTCCGGTACGATTATTAGGCGTAGATAAAGATTAGGGGACTGGTTTTTTAGAACTGCTATACCCCTAACAGCCGGCCACCATCTTGAGTGCATCATTAGGTGTGATTGCAGTCAAGAGCTAACATAATTAGTAGAAAATTAAAAAAAAATGCAATACGCGGGTAAAACAATTAATTCTACAATTAAGTTCTAATTCAGCTTTCCATTAGCTTTATTCCATCTTTTTAAAAGTTTGTAAATTTTAATTTAAACCGAAAACGTTAGGCAATTATTTTAAACGTTCGTTATCGTTAAAGTTACTTTAATACAATAGTTTCGTGTATCAATTGGTGGACCAAAGTTGTCAGGAATTTGTCTTTTAGTCTAGTTCAGTCTCTACAGTATGTAAACGTCAGTATTAATACGACTACGTTAAAATAAATTGCTGAAACTCACCCGTACGTCTAGCGCAATCAGATTCGAGCGTCAATTATTATAACCGTACATAGTCGTAGTTCACACGCGGCAAGATTAGATTCTGATGTCGGACGCGTCACTCCGCTAATGAACGTCGGCACGTGCGTTGCAGTTTGACTTCTGGCACCTACGCTACGTGTAGAGTTATGCATTCCTAGTCATAGTATACGGGAGAATTTCCCCCGTTTTGTCGTTAATCCAGCTGTTATTTCCAATGCGTAAGGAAAAATGAAGTCATAAGAACAACAAAATAAAGTTTTTTTAATTATTATTCATTATTACACAATATATTAGTACTTAACTGCAAGTTCACCTGAGTGTTAAGTGATAGTTTGGGGTATGATAGTTGTATTAAACTCAGTATATGTTTAATATGTCTACCAAATAAACTTATCGCTTCCTACAAGGCATCGTGTTAGAACGGTTACATTTTTTTTGTCGGTCATCATGTCATGAGTCATGGTCGGAGCCTTTCATTTGCATGCTAAATAACTGAGTACGCATCAGTAAGATTTTTATGTATATAGCTGAATTTAATACAGAAAATAATATTAAGTTATGATGAGGTATGTCCAGAATTTGTATTTTTCTGTAGTTCGTTTTGGAAAGAACTGTGACAGACATACGTTGGTTTTAGGGCACAGATTTACATCGTATTTTCTGTTTATTTTACGTTTGTCTGGATGTCTATCTGTATATTATAAGTATTTATGTGTATTATATTCAAAAAAATACATCAGTTATCTTAGTACCCAAAACAACTTGCTTGACGCTTACTTTGAGGCTAGATGGCGATGTGTATTGTCGTAGTATATTTATTTCCTATTTAAATAGTACTTTTAAAGTTAAACTATGAGGTACGGAAACCTGAAAGTATTAGTGAAATACCCTTTTAATTTTGTAAGCCGGTAATTAATGAGATGTTATTACAGATAGTGAGGAGATAAACAGCGGTACCTACTCGGAATAGGGTCAAGTTTATATCGCAGTACAAACACACCCGTGTCGGGATGTTCTGATGTCCCTCAAATTGTTTTAGGAAGGAAACGGTTCCTGATATTAATAATGCTAAGGCTCAAAGATATTTCCGACTATAATTAACAAACATAATCATTAACATTATAATAATGAGATACCCAAAATATACATTAATATTAAACTCAAGAATAAAACCACATTGACCTTAAAAAGTGAACTTTTTTGATTGTGTACCTATTAATTCGAGAATTCTTTTTCATAAAAGTCACTTCTACGTATACGTATAACATGTTTCTCATTGTTCCATAAACCTGCACTAGAATATAAATAAAATTTGTAAGAAAATCTATATTTTAAATAATTGAAAATTTACTGCTCGACTTATATTCTCAAGATATAAGGAGTACCTACAAGATGGGAGATTTTTTAAAATTTATTTACAGGGGACGAAGTTATCAAAGACATAACCTAAGTAAAAAGAGTCAATTTAGAAATTTCTTAAGCAATACTACTTCAGAAACTTGTAAGAAAGATGCTTTACTTAAAGCGGGAAAACCTTTTACATAATAATATCACCCATTCCCTAAATGTTTGTTAGCAAAGCTTTACGATTACTACTTTTATGTTGTGCTACGAGGGTATTAGAGTATGGAGCCATAAAATCGACAACGGTAACCGTAAATATCTCACTACCGGATAGGACGCTGTTTTAACAACTTGCATACAATGTTCATTTTGAACGTGTAAATTTTACATAGTCTATAGCCATAATAACATGACAAAAATGTTGTAAGTATTATATTTTATACTTAAAATGATATAAAATAAGTAGCTTGTTTTTAATTTCTTGTATCCATTTCCCTGTCCATCGATAACCTAATAGTTTTGGTTGGCATGTTGCTCGAATGCTGCGAGTGGATCAAGGGGTCCTAAGTTATATTCCCGGATCGGTACTAAGCTGACTTGAATATTTTTTTATAAATAGTATACATAAATACTTATAATATACAGATAAACATCCAGACTGAAAAACTTTCATGTTCATCACAGAAACATTTTCCAGTCGTGGGAATCGAACCCACGGCGTTGGACTCAGAAAGCAGGATCGCTTCAAACTGCGCCAATCGGCCGTCATAAAAAACAAGCGATGTAGGGGTAGAAGAACAGAGCTAGTTTAGTACAACACAGTGCTTTCTTTATCTGCTATTGGAATTAAAATATCTTCACATTATGATAAATGTATCACAATAGAATTTATTGTCATAGAAAAGTAAAGATGTGTTGAGTAGTAATGTATTAACCATCACTCAACATAACTAAAACATCATTAAGCAAGCTTGTTTCTTAGCTCACGATTGAATTTAACTATTCATGGGCAGATGAATAAGTGATAGGTATGGTTGGGGACGCCGTTCGATCCAGATCCGATTTCAATGATCAAAATAAGTTTCTGTGATAACGTGTAACTTTTTGTTGTGTGAAGTAGTACGATATTTATTTGGTTAATATAGTTTCTGAATCTACTTCTAGAAAAGTATAGTTCATTTTTATTGCAATATTTTCATAAAAGTAATTCATTGCCATAATATGTGTTCACTCGACTTAGTTTACTTTAAATGATTTTTTTATATCCCCAGGATCATAAAATTAAAAAATTTAAGTCAAATGCAAATGCAAGAAAAATTTCTTTGCATAATATTAAAACACTAATATTTATGACTAAAATTGCAGACGTCAGAATTATAACAAAGAACAGAAATAATAATTATAACAGAAATAACAAAGCAAGAGAAGGGGTGTTCAAATATTCGTTTCTTTCGTAATCAAAGTGCTGCGTTTGGTAGATAAGAATTCCCAACGCGCTTCAACGGTGTAAGCTACAAATATGTCTGTAGGGCGAACAGAATTATGTATTTTACCCATCTACTTCTCAAATAAGCTCCGTAAAGGAAGAAACAACGACAAGCGAAACAGTATCTGGCAATTTCACCTTGAATGTTCTAACGTAGAATGTACAAAGTTGCTCATGACCCGAATATATACCTTTGCAATAAGTACGCTTTCTCACAAAATAAACGACCAAAAACTCATACGGGAAAGAGATAAGTGAAGTCATAAGATTGTAAATCACAAATATATTCAGTTGCTTTAAGTCGTATATAAATAAAAATTATGTCTACGTGGATTATTAAAAGCATCGTCGTCGGCGTGATATTTCAATGGGAAATCCTTAAAGCCTGTAGATTAAATATAGAAAGTTTTTTTTTTTTTATTTTTGCTTAGCGTTTCACGGTTGATATAAGTGGATTGCTAAAGTTTGGGGGATGAGCATAAAATGTTCGAGTTGGAGAAAAGAAAAATCAGTGTGAAGAGTGTCGCAATAAACGGAAGTGTATTTTCATTACCTGCTGTAAAAACTCTTGTTGTTACAATGTTGTTTTGTCTATCGTAAAAAGTAATATATAGAATATAGGTTACGTACCAAACTACGCTATTGGTAACCATTGTTCTCATTTAATATACTGGGAAAAGAATACATTAACTAACTATTAATTTACCGTCGCTAAACCAGTTAATACCATAAACTATAAATTAGAGTCTAACTTATTTTCATGCCGCGGAGACCGGGTCCACTAACTTTTAGCTGCTGCTTTGATATTGAGTTTCAGTTAACAGGGTCTTGTTAAAATTCAACGTCTATAATAAATTGTTACGTTTGTTATTTACTGAAAATGCTGCATTCTGATCCAAATGTTACCCAACCCAGGTATTTTCACCCCCGAGGTAAAAAAACGATTATATATTAGACCTGATGCTGTAACCAGGAAAGTCAGTAAACTAAATCTCCAACATAATCCAGCGAATGACTTGAGAATGAGTGTAATGAATATTTTGTATTGATGATATATTTTACAAACAGTGGTTTGATGAATCATGAAGAAAAACAAAAGTTATTTCAGATTGTTTATGTCACGTTTTAATATTCATTAATGTACAGAATATAACATAGCTGAGAGAAAAAAACTTGGTAAAGCAGAGAAGCTCATATACCATTAAAATAATTGGACGCAACTAAAGCAGCTTGAACATTGTAATAACTCTATTATCAGGCACTGAAGCGCCATATATAGCAGCGCACCCTCATTATTTCATTACAAATCACGTATTATCCTACCAAAATACGAGTTCACTCTCTAAAACTCATTTTGCGGAACGAGCCCCCTGATCGTTAATTTGCGATAGTGGCTACAATGAGCTACAATGATAGCGGTGAATGGCTGGGACGAATATTGAAGGGTAGCTATCTATCTTTATCTAAACTTATAAAAATTGTGCAAGGAAAACGTTTTTTTACTTACTTAAAGACCTTATATTATTCATACTAACATCATAATGACTCGCTTGTGGGAAAATGTTTGTGTAAGGAACATAAGTGTTTTCCAGTGTCTGGGTGTTTATCTGTATATTATAAGTATTTACTAATAAAAATATTCATCAGTCAACTTAGTACCCATAACACAAGCTACGCTTACTTTGCGGCTAGACGGCGATGTGTGTGTTGTCTTGTATATTTATTTATTATTTATAATTTATCTTTTTACTTGTTTGTGTAACAGTGATTTCCAAAAGTGGATGAATAATTAAACTTTTGATAATTAATATTTAATTAAATAATTAGGGAATAGTTTTCAAGAAATAATTAATATATATTTAATTCATAGCCAATTTTCATGATATTATACCGGTGGGTATTTAGATAATTATTACTATTTTCGATACACTGTATCTTGTCTTGTATAAGACTCAAACGATGCAAAGATACGTCTGGGTGTGTTTGTGATTATCGTTATCACTTGTTTATTTATATGTTTCTAATGCCCACAGATATACTTACTTATAATACCTATAGAGATATATTGCATCCTAAAGACGGACGAACTAGGATACTTTTCATCCTGCTTTGTAATCATTTTAAGTTAAATAAAAAATACTAAAGCAACGTTGCCCAGTGTTTTATCGAGGTTGCACGAACTCGTAAGTCAGGAATCGGAATGAAAAGAACGGAATACTTTTGCGCGTACACACTTACGAACTCGCGCAAAATTTCTTTTTGTCGTTTTATCTTATTAAGATATATTTATCTATATATATTTAAAAGATATAGTGTGTGGGTATGTTCCGTATAGGCTCCGAAACGGCTGGACCGATTTCAATGAAACTTTCAGGGAATCTCCGGATTGACCTGGCGAGTAATCCTGTAAAGTTTGGTGACGATCAGAGCACTCCTATTTTTGAACTGTCAAACTGTAAAATTCAGCTTTTATTTACTATGATGATATTCTATTGTTGGTAGATCATTGTCTACATGGGTGTAGACAATGATCTTCACCCGCTCGAGAAGAGAATAGAAGAGAATACGGAGAGAAATAAATGATTTAATATATTATGAGACTTAAATTAAAAAATTAATGATGTAAGTTTATTGTTTAAATTAAATAAAGCTAAACCTAGCCCGGCGAAACGGGCTCGGTACGCTAGTATTTTATAAAGAGTCTCCATAATATTTCGTTTAGCCTTTTACAAATTACTTTTGGACAACGTAACCGACTCGTAAACAAAAATAACTGGTATAATGACACAAATTCAATACAATATAATAGCGTTGTTTGCAATTTCTTAGAATCGTCGACTCATGGTAGGGTCTGAAGCGAATGGATATTATCTATTCATCGGGGACCCTCGCCAGTGCGACCTTTAATAGAACCAATTCAAGGAAAATACATAGAAATCACAATATGAACATTAACCTCCTGCTTCAGATCTTTTGTAACGAAACTTTTGTATATTGAAAATCTACTGAATATTTTTAACAAAAGCCTTTAAGATAAATTACTTATTCATGACACATTTGCATTTTTCCTTTTGTGAGCATGTTTTTGTACCCCGCACCTGTAAATGAATGCAACGCAAAATTTATCGCGCCTTTGATAGATTTCATACAAGCTGTTTTGCATTGTGTTATGGTTCAAGCGTCAATTTAAATAGATAAAACGAAGTAAAATAATGAACAGACTGGTGTGGCGTCCATAAAATACGATTTTATCATGCCGCTGGGAGGGACACGTTTTCGAATATCGTAATAAAAAAGTCACAGATGTCAAATTTATGAGGTTGGACCATTGTAAAGAGATTAAAAGATTTACTACGGATGGGGTCGCTACGGTGCTACAATCCTATGGTGCTACGCGGTTACGTTGCTACGACACAAATTGGGCTGGGTTTCACAAGTTCAAAAGATTTTTTCATGAGAGTTTTTCGCGGAGTACTATAGCAAATTAGGCTTAATTTTCATAGTAAGTTCAAAAGCGTCGTAATCCGTTTACCTTAGCCACATCCAGTGCCCCTAACGTGCGTACTACGAAAAATTTATAGGAGATAATTATGTCTTTAACTTTCCTGTCCTATTTGTATGAGATATGATGCGATAACGGGTAGACATTATTACGTCGTGGCGTGCATTTTAGTCCCGCAAGACGTTGCTTATATCAGATATGACTTACTCGAACACCATACAAACAGCTTACCTGGAAAAAAAGAAAAAAATGGTTACTTTCAAACACAACTTAGCATTTTCAATGTAACTTACTTAAAGCCTACAAGCGGATCTCTTAAAGCGAATTTATTATTTTTGATACTCCGACGAATTTTATCGATGAAGATTTTAGTAAACTCAGTAAATTACTTTCTATTTTCTGAAATTAACATTCGACACAAAAAAAAAAGTATAAGTACTAACACATTAAGTATTAAACATCAACACTTTCAAACTATGTATTAATATAATAATAATGCAAAAATGTGCTACTTTAGCTCAACCACTGAACCGATCTTGATGCTTGACTCATACAAAGTTTGATGAATAGTATGATTTTTATTACGTGTAACAAACAGCTCTCACGGAATTAAAACATTACATGAGTTTAACATTAGTTATTTACAATTATTATATCTTGAGTGACACAGCGAAAACTACCAAACGTTATCAAGATAAAAGCGTGGAAACCGCAGCATTTTATAATTCACATTTACGTTGTAATAATCATGTAAAAGTTTCTTAAAGAATTATCTTCAGACGTTATATAAAATAACGTCGCTAAGTTACCAAATAAATCACGGTAAACGCAAACGCTGGAAAATAAATTATTTTCTTAATTCATCAAAATTAAAGGAACAGTTGACAAAGCGCGGTCTTTCATTAATTCCTGCCTCGGCTCGACTTTCATACTTCGGCATCGATTATCGAGTTAGCTCGCTTGATTTTTACCCGGCCTGAAAATTGTTTTTGAAGTCTAAAAATGAAACGAGTTTTTCTTATATAATAGGAAAAGTTACTCTTTTTTATTAAAAATTACTGTCTTCCTATTTCGCAACAATTGTATTTACAAACAAAATAAAACAAACATTTTGCTTGATTTGCTACAATCTGGGCCAACGGGGTATTTTTAATTTTTTATTAGGAATAAACACCACACAAATTCACCAGAATAATCAAGAATATGCCCTTTGTGCGTGCATAAAGTGCACATACTCCAGTGTCCGGCATAACGTGTTATGCCGGACACTGGAGTATCCTTAAGAGATGTTGGCTTCAATCGCAAATATTTATACTAATATTACTAACGCAAAAGGAATTTTGTTTGTTTGTTTTTTGTTTGTTACCTCGGTTTGAACCGTTCCTGAACATAGAAGAAACTTATTAAGTTTAAAGTATCATTACGGATTCATGGATTTCCACAATGTACGAGTAATAACTACTTCTATCGTAACACAATAAAATTTAACTCTTTTGCGTTACAGTTGCTTCATAATAAATAATAAACAAAACCTTTCTCGGTAAGCGAGAGCTACTTACGATTGCTCTAAAACATTACAGGGATCTTACTTCCATCGCTTAAAGGGTTATTTGAAAATTACAGTTTAATATTGCATACCTTGACGAACCTCAAATAAAGATTATATTTCTAAAACGAGTGAAAAATAAATATAACATCGTAAACATTGGCCTGCAATAAAGCTTTTCAGTAAAAGTTGTATTGTAGTATTCGTGTTACGATTTCATATGCACGTTACATTTGCGCACAACTTTTATATAAAGCAATATAAATATTCCCGTTAATACAACACGTAGCTCAACTCAATACAGTAAAACAAACTGTGGTAACAAAGCGTACAAAAAAGTTAAAGCAACCTATTTGCATTGCATCCATTTTAACCACGTTGCAATATGAGGGTTGTTGTCAGTCTGACCTCCTCCTCCTTTGTGGTCCTGCTTGGCGAAGTGGTATGTAAATGGAAGATTTCAGGCTGAATCCCCGGTAAAGGCAAATTTGGTAATTTTTAATTTCTTGATTGGATTTTCTCTGGTCTGGTCAAATTTTAATCTCTTTCATACATACTTACTAAACATAGTTTAGTATTCTTCTTCTTCTACCGATAACCGATAAAAAACTTACCTATAAACAAAGTTCTATAATAATTATCTGAAGTCTTTTGTCGGAGATATTTAATAGAATCCTAACAGATTACGACATGTGGAAGTTAACGTTCTTACTTCCTCATGTATATCTTTTGAAAAATGCAAAACACCTAGCCATTCGAAATAGAGTATTCAAAAACCACACGTACTTTTTTAAGTGATAAATCTCTGGCTAACCCTTTTACGGAAAACCAGGTAGGTAGCTTGTATAAGTAAACATAGACGTAAAAGCTGCTGGTTTTATCGTTCGGAAAATGCTAGTTTTTACAACTCTGGATTAAGGGAGCTTTGTTTAGTGTTCGCTTGCGCATTAGCGCAACCGGATTAGTTAATGGTCTGTTAAGGACTGAGAAATCGTTGTAACTAAGGGAAACGTACAGCTGGTTATATAATAATGCTTGACAAGCTATTAGATTAAACATCTAAGTTAAAGTATTTTTATGTATTGTAATAAACTAGATTGATTAAAATACTTTAGTTATATGTTTAAATCCTAAGCATATTAATGGGGAACATGCGGAGAACATATTATTTTCCTCAAAAAAAAGTCTGATCTGATGTCACTGATAACCGTTATCGTTAGCTTAACTCGTTTAACGTAGCAAGAGGGAAGACAACGTCACTTAAACTCCGGGCAAATACTTATTATTTCTTCATATAATACTAGCATTAATTGGACCCACCCGGAAATTGAACTCAGCATCTCGTGAAACGTAGTGATATATGCAAAACAATAGATAAACGGGGCAGTCAGTTAAAAATATAATGAGCTATGTACGTGAAAGCTCACCCTTTACAGCACATAAACAGTATTTCCGCGGCCGTAAAAGATTTATTTGTAAGCGGGTGTTCAGTACAAGTGCACATCGAGTTTTCAATTACACAAAGTGATGGCCGCAGGCTTGCGGCTGCACCGCGAAAAACGGCGCTGTGGTCAAGCATCCCGACCGATTGCACACCGCTCACACGACGTTAACGGTAAATGGAAAACAAACACAAATCTAATGAAAATAAGGTTTGTTTTCAAGTGCATCAGAGAAGGAAATCGGGTAACTGCTCTTCGAAAGGTTCAAGGAAAACTCGATCGCTTTTCTTGGGGAAGCTCTCAGTGGTTTATTGCGTTATTACCTGGACGTGTCTGCCGCGTCGGGACAGCCGCAATTCGGGAAGAAAGGAACGCTAGGTTGCGAGGGAAACAACTGTATAGAACCGACCTGAGAAAGGAACGAGAGTCCCAGTCCTCGTGTACGTAATTTTCTTTGATGGAAAACACTACACGATACTAGTTTACTTTTTATTTTCGTTCAATATAATATTGATAGAATTTTACACTACTTGGTATTTATTTCTTTTTCAAATTTTTGCTTAATATTTTGCACAGAATAAGCGAAAGATTACGATAAGATTTTGCTATAAATGAATTTTTAACAACATATATTATTATTTTCTGTATTGTAAGTAGTAAGAAAGAACTATGCGTACCCTACTGGGCTACAGTGGAAAAGAATAGTTTTGTAATGAGAAAACAAAGTCTTACTGCATTAAAAAAAAGTGAGAGTAAAGGTAAGTAAAATACATACGTGATTATTTATTGTATATTTGAATTTAGACGTCACGTCCCATGGATATTACTAGGATTTATATATGTGTATGAGGCTGCCCGGAAGAAAAATTGGCTACGGAATTGTATTATGTAACCTTTACGACAATCCCATAACCCAGAATACTATTCAATAAAATTGTTAGAAATCGCTAAAAGATTTGTCCCAATAATCGCCCGACAAAAATCGTAACTCGGACTTAGGGCCTATGAAATAAGAGTGGATGTCCATAAAATAAAATAATAACCGGTCAATAAAATCTTTCTATGCGGGTCCCGGGAAATATGTCAAATACGTCTGGTCGCGGAAATAAAAGAAAGTAGTGAGGGAGGCGAGGGCGTGAAGTGGTCTATCTTGGACGAAATTTGATCTCTGACAGGGCGAGATCGCGAACATCAATCGGGGTGTAATTGGAGGGGTTTAGTGTCGTCCAAATGATATCACCTGTCTTAAAAATATCTTGGATCGTTTTCCTTTGACAAATTTATTTGTAACTGCTGCCCGGCGATGCAATAAAATATTATGGGCCTATCGCGATTTATTGGAAAAGCGCTCTTGATTTATTGATAATACAATCGATCTGATTTTATTGGAATTTCTTTTTGTTTTAGGAAATACTACAAATATTTATTGAAATAATATAGGCAAGTAAATTTGGAGGCGGCAAGAATAATATTTTTTTTTTATTTTTTTTTTATTACACAAACTACTAAAATTATTATTCTTCGCATACTGAAACTCACATGAGTTTATTTGGACACTGCACATTCCTCTAAAATCTCATAAGTTTAAATATATACAATATCATATATTAACCATTAAAAAGCAATACAGTATACAGCAGGTAGTACACTAATAAATCCAGTGTAGGTAATTCTGAACAGGTATTATATATTATATGTAAAGAGCTTATTTGTCATTACTGTCCCATTGCTGGCTCCTACCTCTTCTTCCGTAGAAAGTAGCGATGTGGAGCTTAAACTCACCACCCTATTCTAATGCGGATAGTCGGGCCTAGACTGAGACTTTTATAACCGATAACCGCCGACATGAAAGAAAAGTAATGGCAAAATTCAGACCATTACTGAGTGTGTCCTTCCAGGTACGGATTTCACACAAAGGTGCTTTTCTGAAACAATCAAACGATTCGTGCTGTGTCAAAATGCAAATAGTCTTTTTTTTTGTGCCACGAATAATGTATGTAATAATTAAGACATATTTTCAATAACAGGGGGCTGAGTACCTATATAATGATTCAGCGAAATTTAAAATTAATAGCCCATTAATATAAAATTACTAAAGATTTTAGCAAAATATTATACAAGGCATTCATACGAAACGAAAAGGTAGGTCATTCAATTTCCTAACCTAGAAAAGCCTACCGTTATCGGAGATTGGATATAAGTATCCAATCGTCGATAAAGGTGGGCAGTTGTAATGACTTTAACGCCCAAGTGCTAAAACGTAATAGGTAATTGGTATGGGAGTCCACAGGAGCGTTTTTCTGTACATGAAACTTTTTTACCTTTTCTCTGTTTATTTATTTATCAGGAACGAAATACTTATATTGTTATTTCTCTATTTGGTTATATATATATGAGGAAACTATATGAGAACAGAATGTAAAGTAATCATCATATGACCTAATTACCGGCCCACTACAGGGCACAGGTCTCTTTCCGCAATACGAAAGGTTTAGGCCGTAGTCCACCACGCTGGCCAAGTGCGGATTGGTGGACTTCACACGCCTTTGAAAACACTATGGAGAACTCTCAGGTAGGCTTTAAATTGCTTAAAACGCAAATAACATTAAACGTTTGTGATGCGTGCAGAGCGAGTTAGGGGTTTAACTCTTCCCATAAAAGTAAAGTCAAATTTCTAACACTTTATTAACCACTAGGCTATCACCACTTGACATGTTTTTATACACAAGTGTGTTAAACACTAGCACACAAATGTAGCCCTCCATCCCCTTTTGCGTACATGTTTAAAATTATCCTAAATTACGTATTTCACTGAAGCGTATTTTTGCAACGTTTCACGTAACTATCATCTAAGCGATGCTTGTTAGACATTGTAAAACTATACTGTATTTTCTCAGGCATAGATAGTAATAGCTTTAAGCCGGGCAGAAATCAGACTTAACTAAGAATCAATGCATGTTGTGCTCCAGGCGAGTTCATAACAATTGAGCCGGGAAATTGCCGACTTGGACCGATCCGCGCAATAAGCCCCCGACTTCTCATTATGCAGATTGCCTTACGGTTCACATATGCATTCACTGAACATCTTGGAGAGCAAGTATTGTGGTACTGGAAGTGGTTTTCGGATGCATATAGTATTACAAGAATTCGGTAGGCCAATGCGGGTACGTGTATTGAATAGAAAATCAAGAAGCCAGAGTTATCATTCTTTATTTATTATTGAGTTTTTAATTTTGATTATATCTGGCTTAGACATATAGAATAGGTGTATTCGTCGTAATTATTTTATTGAAAATATCATTTAGTTTTAATTAGGTATATACTGTGTTAAAATTGTTCTTTTCCAATTTGGTGCGTTACATAAATATGTACGGACGAATATAATATATCGAAGGAATAGTGCTGTGGGCTTCCTACCACCGCTGTGAGAAATAGGCGTTACTTTTAGATTATACTTTAATATGAGATACCTTTTCGTCCCTAAAATAAGGTGAATAATTGAGAAACCAGAGCGTCTCCGATATAAAAATAATACTGAGAGCGAGAGTAGTAAGTTCCTAGCTCATATTACGTTACTTTATACTAACATTGTTTTTTTTAATATAGTAGAACACAGTACATTCTTTTCTTCAACAGAAAAAAAAAAATTCGAAATGGCGTATAATTTACCAAGATTTCATACCGAATTGAGATGGGTTTAATTTGTTATCTTTTTTTCAAATTAGTTTCAATAAAAATAAATAAAAAAATCTGCCGAACCTGCTCAAATACTTTAGTGCCACAAATACTCCGTTATTTGTCTAAACTACGTTTTTGCGGCGCTTACATTTGAGACTCTGAGCCCATGGTCTTTGTGCACAAAAATTGTAATTAATGTATTCCAAAAATTGATCTTGACGTCTGGTGACCCACGAGCTGGCGTTTATTTAGCCCTAAGTGTAGGTGTAATAGCGCCAGCATTTTGTACCATGCCCATAAGTGAACAATTAGATGGATTATATTTTTTGTAAATATCATTGTTACTTTGTAAATATTTTTATATTTGTAAAAATATTGTTCATAGAGGGATATTATAATAGGGAAAAGGAAAAGGGAAATAAAAAAAAAATAATAGTTATATAATAATTATCAAAATCAGCGTGTAATTTTTATTCCAATGCAAATGGTCTAAAAATGGTCTATCGACATTGTCATTGTTACATAAAAGTTTAGGGTAGTTTTATGCAAAAAAGAAAGTTTTTCTCCAAGATTTAATTGCCATCCGTTCCACCATCAAGGTTCGTAGAGTGCTCATGTATATCCAATTATGTGCACTATTTAAATGCATTTATGTTGTAACAATGTATTGAGAGCATACTCTGCTGGATAATCTACATAATTGGAAGTCGTCGTAGGATATTGCGTCCACGTGAGGCGGCCGAGCAATTTTCTGCGTCATTTCCGGTTGATCGTGCACTCGGCGAGCCGATTCGATGCGCATGCTTCTTTACGCTTAATTAATGGAAATGTGTTACTGTAAATAGATTGCTGCGAAATTGCATGTTAGCGAAAAACATATATATATTCTTTTAATGTTGCATGTGTTTTTTTTATTGTTTTATATTTTTATATAAACTTGACACCTGATTTGTATAGTAACACCAAGTTACACATACCTTGAACGATAGTAACATATTAAATATATAAATGCCTTGTTTTGAAACATGTTCAACTTTGCTGAATTTATAGAGTCACAAACATAACAGATCCACTTTCCAATTAATAATATTAAATAGTGTAGACGGAAGTATAAATATAGATGTTTTGTTGGAAAATAATCTTGTATTACGATGTTTTCGTTAAAGTGCAAACAGCCATTATTCCGTTGCTCTAAAATATAAAAGGAAGATCGAGAGAAATGTTGCTAAGCGTTACGATCGATGCATCGCTCATCCCATCTCATCACGCGATGTGCCGTGCAGTTTTTTTTTTCAGATGAAAGCCCCCATTTATAAACTGAATACCTTCAACGCACCACCGACTAAACAGTTTTTCTGCCGTGTGTAACGTCAGTCTATCGTGCATTTGTTTTTGTAGGATTATTAATGCCACGAGTAATTACGCTATGGTGGAAAAGTTATGTGAAATTAGTACTAACAAAATTAAGTACTAGTTTTATTGTTCGTTAAACAATAAAACTAGTAATAAATTTTGTCAGGAGGCTCTTAGGCCATGCCAGCTTTGGCTTACCACTCTACTGACAAAGCAGTTTAGCGCTCGGGTACGATGTCGTGTAGAAACCGATTAGGAATAAACAGAACCCTAACCCTTGTTTTTAACTTCATGTATTTTAGTAGGTTGCCTGGTAGAGATCGCTATTAAGCGATAAGGCCGCCTATTGTATTATGAAAAGTAAGCTTAATTTGCTATACTTTGCGAACAAAAGGAGAATCTTTATGTTGTAATTTATAATTTCTTCAATCCGTATACTCCACACCAAACAGATCCTAGGCAATGTACCCTCTACGCACGTTTCGTTCCGAACCCAGAGCGTCTTCAGGAGATGTTGACTTTACAATGAATAATTGTTAAGTATTAAGCTTAATTTTCATAATATATTATGGATTTCCGCAAAGTAACGCGTGCTTCTATACAACGCCTATTGTATCTTTTCTTTTTTTATTTTGTGTTTTTTTTTGTTCAAATTCTTAGTAAAGTGTATTTATGAATTTGTGTAAAGCTTATACTCCATACCATACTTGTGTCAACTTGTGAAATAAAAACATATGTATGTTGAAGAAACTTCGCGCTAATTCTTAATATATGTACTCTACTATACCATACCTACCTTTCTACAACTTCTTCGGCGTATAAGTAAACGTTGTACCTATTTCACGACTAAAGTAATACATGTAAATGCGTGAATGAAAGACAATTCGATGAACTCAATGATAATATTAGTTACTTTTAAAGGGTTCTAGTTTTCTTGTTTAACTTAAGAGATACCTTCAGATTAAACCTTATTAACATCCAATAGTCTATGTTACCAAGAAACGGCAAGAGGTAATAACAGCTAATGCTATGGAAACCGAGCAGTTTCCTAGATAAAAAGTAGTGTTTGTAACTCTAAAACCTACAAACTACTCCTTACGAAAAAATCACGTCAATATATTTTTTTTCAACTTACCACTAGTATTATAGGAATTTCTAAGCATCATCAATGTAATAAATATTTTTCTCGTACTGTGTGAAATTACGCAAAAAAAAATCCGTATTTCTATTATATAGAAGTTTGTTAAAAGTTTAGTTAAGTACCCCATAGCCCGTAATAATTTAAACATGGAACAAAATGAAATGGTAAAGATTGTTAAACGTATAAAGTCTCGAAGACACTACCAATTTGAAAAGGATTACACGGAAATATTTCCACCTTCCACCGTAACGAGATGTCGAGAGAACTATGATAGTTGAAAAGCAGGTGTCTACGGTTTAGTGAAGATAGGGTCACGTACAGCCGCTGAGATGTGATGACATTGCAATCCCGCAGCTAGTGCAGTTGCGTGCGAATGGAACCGCTTAGCGAGAGCACTGCAAATAACCACATCATGGCGGCTCGGAACACACAAATCATGTGTATATCCGTGGGAGCTTTACTTCGAGCTTATTGGAGAATAAGTTCTTATATGAAGGTTCGATTAGATGGTCTATAATTCAACAACTTGAAAAAAACTGTATATAGCAAGATAACGTTCTTCTACGAAATTCTTTAATATGAATGTAAATGATTCTTTTCAATGATCATCCAATTCAATTTTATGATTTTGATTATTTTTACTTAAATATTTAGAAACGGGCAAAAAAACAAAATAAAAAACTATACATCTCAGGGTAACTAACTTAATACCTTAATTTATATAAGTTGAATGAATCGGTTTACAAAAACTCATAAATATTCTAGGCTAAAAAATACCTAGTACTAATATATTTATGCTCTTAAAAACTGTGCTACAAAAATTTTTAATGCCATTAATTATTCATAATTATTTATAATTAATAATTGTGGTCTAATTAATAGTAACTGAATCGCTCTCGCTTATTCCGCCATGAAACACATGCTTGTAATATAGGTACATACGTAAAATTAAGAATACATTCTCAAAGCGTTAATTTATTCACCGAATTCGTAAACATGAAAATTAAATTGTCTATTCTAGCAGAATGTTAACCGAATAAAGTAAAGTTATCCTTAATTAATCTTTTAACTCTTAAAGCTATTTAGTCAAAGGAAGTAAATTCTTCAGCTTGTTTTATTGAATTCAAACTCGGGGAAAGTTGTTAAATAAGCATCGATTCCAGTCTTTCATGGTTGTATAGCTAATAAACGATATCCCTGTTTAAAAGCTTCGAGAGAAATTTGTTGAGAGCAGTATCAATTAAACAAAAAGGCTTTTAAAAGTATGCATATTCACTTACATCGTTTCGGAATAAAGGGGTAATATAAACGTAATAAATAGAACGTTAGAAGTTTGTAATACAATAACTAACATGATGCGCATTATGTACAATGAAAATGTGTAGAGAATTTTCTTCAAAAGAATTAGCAACGTAAAAATGCCTTTGTAAATACTCGTTGGAGGTAATAGCGAATTTTGAATAATAGATGAAGTATTGAAAGAACCAAGAACCAGATGAATCCAGTTTTTTCTCGTTGAAAGCCCTGAGGGAAATTTCCGGCGTTGTAGTTGCAAAGCCTTCAATTTATGCAGGCCGCATTGGCGTCTCACTGGATGGCAATCTTGACATATGCGACGACGACGGATGAACAATGAGGATTATCTGAGCTTTGAAGAAAATAATTTTGAACTTTCATGAAAAATTAGGATGCGTCCCGTTTCGAATAGAAAATCATATAAAAATAACGCCCAAGAAACTACCAAATATTTGTGATATTGGAAAAACTCTGCGTACGTTTTTGTTGCTTACCTATCCATGAAAGTGCCTATGCTCAAACTTTATTCAATATACCGGAATGTAAAAAAAAGATTGAAAAACCAGCCTTTACAAAAATATGGATGCAATATTTTGTCAAAACATTTCCATGCTTCGGGCATTTTGCTTCTATATTAATTTCATCTATTCAATGAAAAAAAAAAACATGCTGTGTTTGTAAAGGACATTTTCATTGAGCGAGCGGAACAGAATTGGAATTTAAGCACACAAAACGAATGACAATAGACAAAAGGGCGGCACAGACTGAAAATATTCCGGCTGTTTGCGTTATAAACCGAGCCAATCACGATCGTGGAGCTTGCAGCGAACTAAACGCCACGCCAACAAAAGAGCCGTAAAGAATGGCCCACCGACACACTCGTGCTAATAAAATAGTTCCGAGCAACAGGTTGGAGCGGCCCGCTTTGCTGGCAGTACAATAGCAATAGCTACCGTGTCTCTACGATCCTGGTATTAAGTGCTTCAGATATGTGGACTAGATTTTCTTAATACTAGTTCTTATTGCTCCAGCATCGATACGAAATGTGAATTATGACTTATGACCCGAAGTTTGTTGGTCGTAGCTGCTACGACGTAGATGTTTGAGTAGTACGGCATTATAAATATTATTTATTGAAACTTATTAACCTTTAAATCAAAAATGTCCGCAATTCACACTACACGGTGGAGACTGAACTTGTCTTACGCTCAACACGTCTTTATTTATTTGTCTTCCACTCAACGCGTCTATAGAAGAATGCAAAAACGCATACAGCGATCGGCTGCTAGTTTGTTAGAGGCGCGTGCGTTTTTATTTCTAAGTGCAAAGAGCATATTAGTGCGAGCAAAATCCAATCTTTATTGTTAATTATGCTAAATAAACGAAAAAAAAACAAACGTGTTCTGATGACTTAGGCCATTAGGCTAGAATCGTAAATTTTGGTTGTGATAAATACGCCGACGTAGTTTGGGCATCTGAGAATCATTGTGAACTATATTTTAGCCGCAGCTTAACTACTAGTGTCATAAAAATGAACGATTATATTTCTTTCTACTTTCAAAAATTATATCTCGAGCAGTTTAGATAAAATCTTATGGTAGCAATTGTGGAAAGTCACAGATGCATTTTAAAAATAATTAAACCTTTTCTGAAATGCACTATTTTTTAGAGAAGGTGGCTTTAACAAGATAACACAAAAGGCGGCCAAAGGCAAACAAGCTCTTAATTCCCCGGGTCGCGTGCACCTTGCGGTTCCACAACAAGATTTAGGAGTTTTTCGTATTGGTCTAAATGCCAGTTTCGGTTAAGGTTGGCTACGGGTAGCGGCTTATCGAAGTTTAGCCGGACATTGTTTTCATCGAGAATTTCCTTTGGTCTTACGAAGATTAGTGATCAAACGTCTACTCCCTCAAAAGTTTAATCAATCGAGCAGATCTATCAAGTTTTGAAAATGTATAGCCAATGTTTTTAATTCAACTCTCAATAACATGATTTTTGTATATTCCTAAATGCAAATTAAAGATAAGATTGACTATTCCCACAAAAACAATATGTTCAGGGAATAATAGTAGCCTCAGACTGATCTATTCCAATGCAAAAAATACCTCAAGATGTTACTCATTTTCTGCGTTTTTAAAGGACAAACCAAGAAACACTGTTTCCATTTATAATATCACTATCATGGCCATTTCGACCAATTTACGTCTCGGTCTGTGGAAGTTTCGGAACTAAAGTCCTGGGCCACTTGCGGCTTCCAGTGACCAGTTTGATGTCATCTCGTTGGGGGCTGACCAACACTGCCTTAACCGGTGCGTGGTCGTCATTCCAGCACCTTGGGACCCCGACGTCCATCGGTTCTCCGAACTATGTGGCCCCCGCCCATTTATAGTATTAATAAGAATTATTTAAAGTAACCACTAAGACTGCTTAACTGTATAAGTGTTAAGACTGGGTCTGGTTGGAATTAAAGTAAACAGGCAAAAAATGATCTGTATTTTCTCAAATTGAGATCGGATGCGTATCAGACTAGGGCACTGGCTCTCAAGTATGCAGCGGCATCAAATCACACTGACCTATATAATTTGAGACCAAATGTTGCCCTCTCTACAGTACTAATCGGCAAAGTGCACCTCTGCCAGTTGGGACTTCCAACCTTCTAATTGGACTCTCTCTCTCTCTCTCTCGGGTAAATACCACGATAGTTTTGTTTGATTTATCGATATAACGTCCCAGTTATTTAATAAGTTTATTCGTATGACCTAAAAATATAAAATTCCGAGAACTAATTTTAATTTAGTAATACTCTTATGTCCATCAGCTGTGTATTCGAATACATTGTTCCACTAAATCCAAGTCTAAGAATATATTTCGCTTAAATTGTTATTCAATGCCAGCTAACTTGCTTTAATCTGCAAAAAATAGGAGAATCTGGTGGTACAAAAGTATTTCATAATAAATATGTGAAGCATCAGTCTTTTATTTCTAGTGAATAGTGCCCTAAAAATAAATTTTCTAAAATTAACGAATGCTTTTATATATACATAGACTGATAGAAGGAAAAAAGTTGTAAAAACAGTAAATGTATCTGCTTTTGTGTGATCATCGAGAACCTGTGTATGATACGTTCTAGATATGAATTCATAGGCATTGGCTTTTAGTGTCTCAGTTACAGCCACGTAGCGAGGAAATAGGTATTCCACCTATTTTCTCGCTTCGTGGCTAGCTTATGAGTTGATGAGTAGATAAGGTATAAAGCTCTTCATCCCTCATTAAGCTGCGTGGTGGGTTTGAGCTTAAAACCCCTTTCTACTATGAGACAGAGGTCCTGACTCCAGCTGGCTACATAATTAATACGCTGATCATAATGACGAACTGCTAGTCCTTAAACCAATAAATAACTTTGTGAACAACGTCCACGTATAATAATTTGAAGTCTACAGAACAATCTATTAAGCAAGGCAGACAGTACACGGGTTGTAAAAGCGGCAGTAAGTGAGGAGTGGCAAAACTTGAGACGGCTACTAATTAGCAATACAAACATGAATCAGAGGCTATTAGTTGTAATTGAATTGTCGCCAGCGACGAAGTTGGCACGGTGGTAAATTTAAATATCGCCGCTTTTAGGACGCGGTTTTATAAAAGCCTCCGCGCGCGACGGGGCAAGATATTTCAACGAAGTGTCGTTAAATACAAGTAAATTTCTAAATATTTGTACAATCGAACCAAAAGTGATTGTTAATGTAGCATATTAGTGCATGCAATAAAAATAATAAGTAAGTTATCTGCTGTCTGCAAATACGACGCATTAATTGTCTGTTGTCGAGAAATTGGGGCAGACTATTCTGGTTACAGATCGTCTCAACGTTAACATTTTTTTTTCCTCTACAAGTTAGCACTTTACTGCAATATCACCTGTCGGTGCAGGTGGATGCAGTCTAAGATGGTAACGGGCTAACCTGTTCGGGGTATGCCAGTTATATTTAACCCATATCACTTAGAACGCTTAACGTCACGTCTTTGTCGGTAGGATGGTAACTAGCCACGGTCGAAGCCTCCCACCAGTCATTATTATAATATTATAAGAAAATAAAACTGTAAATGCAAAATAATGCTAGTTCTGGGAAAAGTTAAAACCATCCCCAAACAATCTAATCCCCAAACATCTAAACAGATTCAAAATAATGGCGATTAAAAATTCTTTCGAATAAAAAAAACCGTACTCAAATCTGTCCATCGGGGTTGAAAACACTGTAGCCTTAACAACGTATAAGTACACGTATCATTTAATACCCATACTGAATTTCAATATCGTCATTGTTTTCGAATCGGCTAATAAATATTCATAGAAAACAAATGACGCAGAATTATCGCGGTAACTTTGGCCGATTGCGCGCCCTCGAGACCGCAACTCAGCGACAGTTTTTCATCGAAATTTTATAAGATTCTTATGTCGTTGCTGCGAGAAAGCTTTCTCTCCCATTGACTTCATTTTTATGCGCCAAGTTTGACAATCAATCCAGTATTTTCCTATTTTTATCTCGGCAACGACACGAAGAAATAAAATTGTATTAATTGCACGGTTGTACACTTTTATAAGCACTTAATGTTTGAGGTAAATGTATTTTCTCACAAAATGGCCGTTGAGTTTTGTAGAGGCGTTTTAAGCTTAAGATAAGTGACGAGCGCTGTTGTTTTTATTAAATATCTTTTTAATGGTATATCCTAATACAGTACTTTCTTAATTTTATTCCTTTCATTAGAAACGGGTAAAAATGGCTTGCATTCTATTTGTCTAAGCTTTAAATTCCATCCGCATTAATGGTGATTAATTATTTACTGCAACTATAAGTTACACGATGGTATCCATAGTAAAAAAATGAAGAAAAATGTAGGAGCATATTTTTTCATTTAAATATCCCAGATCTTCACATGCATGCTTCATTGCAATATTAACAGCAGTTGGTTCAAAAATATCACTACGTCGTCTCACAGCGTTCGAACACACATGGGGTATACCCAATGATCATACATAATAACATACTAACATATCATAATAACATACTATTGAAGTTTGTGCTTTAAAACGTGTCCCGTCATAATGTTTATGGATACCGAAGTATCTGAACAAGCATGAATCTGAATGAAATGGATGATTTAAATCAATTGATTTCGTACGCATAATAGTAAGTAAGCTAAAATATTAAAAATAAACATTTCGTTGAATCATTTATGCCATCATATTATGAAAGCTCGTGTCGCGACCCCAAAATGTACGCTCAAATCATTGTGTGAATAAATTCAATTAATACGCACAGCGTTCAACTTAGCGAATAACGAGAGACTATGTTTCGCATACAAAATAATGTATGCGACAGGGTGTTGAGTGAATGCTGTCAAATTGGAATGAAGGGAATGAACGAATGTTTGAATTTATCATAGGTAAATCAACGGGAGAGGAAAAAGGCCAAAACTAGGGATTATTCCATTCTGGATTCAAATTATTTTATTTTTGAACTCCGATGCAAACATACATCGTAGCTTGCAAACGGATATAAAAGGCGAATTGGTCGGAGGTGTTTTTAGTTATTTTTGATAAAAATCGGTCCAAGATCGGCCGACACAAATCTGCGGATTATATATTTTTTTACAACTCCCTCAATATTGGAATCAAATAAAGGGCTTGACTTGTAGCGTACTGTACACACTGTAAATTTTTTTCAAATCCAATATGGCCGCCAGCACAGAATGGCAGATTATACCTACTCGTACTTTTTATTTTGTGTTGGGGATTTTTTACTTTTTATTTATAGCTTTTGAAATATCTCTCAATAAGTTTAAAGTTTTTATTCAACGTTAGTTTATCTGAGAATCCTATATTTATGTCAACAATTTCATACATCATTATAACGGTTAGATATGAATTGTTCTTACTAGAAACTAAGTCTGATTTTATATTGTTTTAAATTTGCTGCGTGCGTTTTGAACAATTTCTCCATCCATTTTTTTATTGACTTTTTAAAAAACAAAGTTTTAATTTACCTTCTTCTACTAAATTCAAATCCTTTTACTAGGACCTACACTGCACCAACGTTTTACTGCTACACTGGTAAATTTAGTCAAAAGCTATGCAATGAACGATGTTTTCAGTTGATTTCCATTAAAATATTAGAATAAAAAAACATATTTAAAAAAGCGCTGAACCGGGCTACCTATATTTTTGGTGACATTTGGAATGTAAATACTATTTGAATAATTGACCTAGCCCAATTTGCACCGGATATATTAATGGGCAAAAACGGCTTTCGCACAAAAGCTTTTGTATTGAAATTATATGAGTCAAACAGAATCTGTATCTGAATTTGTTTTTGAAACTACTTTCTTCTACCATTTTAATTTTCTATTATAATTAGTGGAACGCAAAATTTAGAAAATATAGTAGGTATATTAATCGAGGCATGTTTACTTAATATTATAAATCCGAAAGTGTGTTTCAGAATACCCAGCCACAGTATAACAAATTTACGTGTTTGTTTGCATTAAAGTAGTTTATGGCCCGGCGAGTGACATGGTCACTTCTTAGCCCGGAAAATTCACAGTTCCTACAGGGAAGAGCTAAAGCCAATTTATAAAATAAGAATGATATGAGGATGTATCTCTATGTGTACATCCGATTAGCACTCACCGACTCACCGACGTAGGCACTTCAAATAACATTATATTATTTCAAAATAGTCACACTTATTTATTATCCTATGATAATCCTCATAGTTAAACGGTCAAAAAGCTTGAGTATGATTTGCTCTAACTTCATAGCTTAATATTAATTTACGGTGAGATGGTGATAACAAAAAAATTACCCGCCAAAGTTTGTTGCGGGCTCTTCTTAGACCCAGGCACTTCAAAGACGTATATTTAAGTTAAAAGGAGGTTTAAGTTGGCAAACGAAGTTATTATCATCCCCTTTCAATTATGTGAACGTTTCGTAAGTACCTGTGATAAGCCTACATATATGAAAAAAAAATTTATGTGAATTTATTGACCCAATCCATACCCAGTGCCCAGATGTCATGTATATAGCTATAGCTATTCTCATAAATGCCACTTGTTCTAATTACCAAACATAAGTCATAAGTGCGGAAGGTAAGCATTTGCGCCGTCACATATCTGCTACCTACATCTCAACACCCTTAATATTCTCATGTGGGTAAGCATAAATTAGAACTCGAATTTCATTCCCTTCCACTGTTTCAACATTTGAACTTTACTTATAGGCGACGCAGATGTCAGGAAACCGGGCAAGATATAATATAGAACTAAGTTGGCGTTAAGATTTTGTACCGAAAGGGTTCAGGTAAGGTGCCCCAAGGTGCGGGTCTATCACTTAAGTTTTCTGTTTCTATTAAGTTTATTGTAATATAATGTACGTTTCTAAGTAGTCACCAGGTGTTGCTAGGGGCTTAAGTTATTTGAATTGATTTATGTTTATGACAGCAGGTAGGGAGATTTATTTTACTAAGAAGTGTTTATTGTATTGCCTAATTATATTAGACTAGCTGTTGCCCGTGACTTCGTCTGCGTTTGATTTTGTTTTATGATGTGGCATTCAATTTAGTTTTAGTTCAAAAAATTTTTTAACTATTTAGTATCGCTAAGCCTTAAATGAGGGGTTAGCCGTTGTCTACTGAGGAGTTCTGTCCTCTATCTCCAACCACATTCATCAGATCTACACAAAGTTTGGGCAAAATTAAACACAATATAACCTCTATAGTACAATAATAATTATTTAAATCGATTATAACTTGTCAGAGTTATGGTGTAAAATCGTCAAATACTTCCATCCCCTCTCCCAAAGAAACCGAGCTTAATGTCGGGATAAAAAGTATCCTATATTACTTCTAACACTTTCAAGAATATGTATACAAAGTTTCATGAGGATCGGTTAAGTAGTTTTTGCGTGAAAGCGTAACAAACAAACTTACATTGACATTTATAATATTGGTAGGGATGTCGTGTAGATTTAGAAAATTTTGGAATTTTCCAAAGAATGAATACCCATTTGATTTATATTTAATTCAATTTTTATTATTGAATTTACACGACTAATATTAAAGCATAAAAACCCACTCTACTTTAGAAGTGTTTCTGGAACAAACGGTTAGTTACTTCATGCCATTTAGCGGTTAACAGAAATAATTTTACCTCTACTGTTCTAAACGTTTACTTCGTTTTAATGGGGAAATGGTAAAAAGCTAGCAACATCCCACAAGTGTATAGTGATCGTGCGTGGAGCTTTTTCACTGTTTTTGGACACAACGCACTGCATACAATTATCGCTGAATGAGGATTCTGTATGTTCTTAATTCTGTGGCTTTTTAATACGTACGTTTCATTTCACGTTGCAAAGAAAAATCGCTTTGAATGTATAATTCTTAGGAATCTGAGCACACTTGACCACATCTAGGAAATAACTTTTCTGAACATGCCCCGACGCGCGTACGCTGTCCGATGGCACACTGAAGGAAAATCTATTCAAAATTCCAAATCAAACTGATGCTAACTTACTTAAGTTATATGTAGGTATGTATCTTAAATAATAGGTAAAAATACATTGCTCTACTGGGATCGAACGATTATCACTGACGGTACATTTCAGCCAATAGTCTAGCCTGGTATAGTGCTTATCGATCGTTCAGTACGCCGATCAATAATTTTTGACATTACTATCCAACATGACGATAATCTGGTAAAAACTGAAAAGGAGAAAATGTTAAAATACTTGGACCTGCCTCACGAGATTACCGCCATGTGGAGTGTTGAATCGACCGTCTTCGCGACCTTCGACCAACATTTTAAGAACCTTTCGCTTGGTCGTTGGACCAAGGTTTAGGTACAGAAGGCAATAGTCCTTAAAACGGCGCCTATTGTGAGGAGATTTCTCACTCTGATGCCCTCAGGTGCCGGTTGCTTGGGTACTCAAAAGCCCCGCGAGGAGTAGATTTTTTGTAGGGTATAATAAAACAAGCAAAGCAAAAGAATTGATTTTGCTGTCCATTGCTGCGTACAATAGTGCAAGAGGCTTACAGTGATCCCGGGAACTGCAATGCATTGTTCGTTGGCAAGTGAGTTTTCTATAAAAAAAGTCACAATACCCATGCGAGGAGTATTATTGAGCAACGTGTTTGGTGGAATTTTTGTGCTCTGATCCACCTACCTGCATACACGGGACAAAATATTCAAAACTAGACTAAGCCACTGAAAAGAAACAAAAATGTTTTCTTGCTTTCAAAATACGCGTACCTAAAAAATAAAATATTTTTTACTTTGAAGTAAATTACGAAGAAAAGGTTTTCTTAAATTAATATTAGGTAATTTGACGCTTTTTTTACCTCTCTTTAACAATAATTTGATGAAACTCAATAACGTTATGACCTAACGAGAATATTTTACTAATTTATAGTATTGTCATTATTATTATTAATTGTGGATTTAAGTCTTTAGTTTCATTTGTGTTAATTCCGGACAGTAAATAAATTACAAAAAGAATTCATACTTGTTGTGAAAGAAACAGTGCTCCAAATACATTTTCTTTAGTAGGTATTTCCCTAGCCTTTGGAAAATAAATTTCGTAATAAACCGAAATAAGTAATAGTCAGTATTAATTAACAATTCTAGCTGTGGCCACCTTAGGGTACACGTTTTGAAGTTTTTCAATGCCAAGCTTTACTTTGATCAACACAAAGAGATGTAATCCTCTACTTGGTGTATTAATTATGTTATCTTTGACTTCGCCGTAAATAGATTATAGCGAAATTAATAATTCTTTTACGCGAAAGAGAAATAAATGATAATTTATATATTAAATGGAAACGGATTTTAATAAACATATGTTTCGCTTGCCCCGATGCAGGAGTGGTGTATAAAAGTTGGTACATTCAGTTTGGCTCAGTTTGGTACATTATAGTTGGCACCGACTTAAAAATGTTGTAGAAAATATTTATTTCTTGCTTTTTAGTTATTTAACAGAGTCGGTTCTTCTAAGTAACAAAAAAATTACGTTTTAAATAAGCTTCAATTTAACACATAATTTATAATATGTTTTACATTAATAATAGTAATTTCAACTTTTAAAGTAAGCTTAGTTTTACAGGAATACGTAACATGTATGAATCCGCATACTCTAGGATTCATGAAATAAACCATAAGAAAGGGAAAGTGGATGGCTATTTATTCTATACAAGAAACATTGAGTCAAACTTTATGGACTGGTTTCCATTGGTATAATACAGTGGGGTCTAATTGAGAGATCTTTATCGTTTACCACTTCTGTATTGAATTATACCTATCTAAATGTTTAATTAAATCAGACGGTTTATACTTAAGATAACTTTACAGTAAGATAAGAACAAGAACGTTTTTTATCCACGTTTCTGATACGTGCCGCTAAGATGTGGAACGCCCTCCCGGTAACTGTGTTTCCTGCCACGTATAATTTAGGTACCTTCAAGGCTAGAGTGAATAGGCTTTTTCTAGGCAAGCGTGCTCCAACCTAGACCTCATCATTGCTTTCTAACGGGCATGATTGTCGTCAAACGCTGGCCTATCGTTAATAAAAAAAAAAAAAAAAAAAAACTAATATTCAACATCGCATAAACCCAGACATTTTAAAAATTTAACATTTTGATAAATCAAATTAAAAAAAAACTTAAGATTCACGCGTTATTTACGCTTCATACAGAATAGTACCATTTTTAGTGAACCATAATAAAAAATTACGTCTTGGTTTTTAATCTCGGCGCAGTTTTGAAATTGATTTATTACAATCCATATTGTTAAAGATATACTAATAAATACTTACTGAACTAATCACCCCCAGGTAGTTATTTTTAATGGAATAGATTCTATTGAATAGATGAATAGATCAGCTTAAAAGCTATAAAGCTCAATATTTACACATAAAAATAGGCAGTCAATGGAGAATACACTAATTAAGTAATTGAACTTCACTCTTAATATTACCTAGGCAAAAGCAATATATCACAGAACGTTCCGTTAGGAATTTGCTGATCTTTAAAGAAAGATTATTGTATGCAACAAACTCGCAAGGGAGCAACGTGGTAGCTTTAAATCTAACTTTGATAAAGTACCTAGTATGAATAGTTAAAATTCATCGCCATAATGCTTATCTTAAGATAAATTCTCAGATAAGTGCATACCATCCACACTCAGGGGAACTACGTGATAGTTTTAAACCGACCTCATAGACGGAAGAGCATTTCAATTCCACCCTTAAAAACTTACGAAGGCATGTTATATATTTCATCGATATTCATTTGCAACTTTTTATTGGGTAGACGAACGATTGTTCAACCATTATTTTTGTATATTCTGAGTGTCTTAAATTTTAGTGCAGATGTATACTGTATGAGTTTCCAGTTTTCTCAAAGGACAACAGCAATTAACTCCCAATAATAAAAAACCTTTTTTGAAAATATATTTTACACCATTTGTAGTTAAAATATAACGCAACATTATTTTATATTTTTTTTTATTTTATTTATATTAAAAACCCCATCAGAATATCGCGCGGATCTAACTCTCCTTTTACAATAAATCGAATTCTTAACTTACTGACTTTCCCGTAATACGCTTAGCGAAAATCAACGAAACAGCTCGGAACCGCCACAAAATCCTAAGCAAATTGTTAGGAATCACTTCAAGACGGTTATCGTTGTTCACACCCGAGCGACGAGGAAAATTCGTGCGTAAATTCATAAGAAACAGCGGAGGCAACGCTTTTACATCACATACATTATAAGTAAAGAAGCGGCGCGGAATCAAGAGGCAGTTTGCATGAATCTCTCATTTCCTTGACTCAGCTAAGGCCGGATTAGGCCGCTTGTCGCA
Source organism: Pararge aegeria (assembly GCF_905163445.1). Taxonomy (NCBI): domain Eukaryota; kingdom Metazoa; phylum Arthropoda; class Insecta; order Lepidoptera; family Nymphalidae; genus Pararge; species Pararge aegeria. The sequence continues at coordinate 12,480,727 of NC_053187.1, read as the reverse complement.
CGCATTCAGTTTCGCTCAACAATCGCGCCTCAACTTTTTGAGTTACATGTTTTCAAGCGTTCCCAATAATATAATTCATAGAATACTTAAAAAAACACTTAAAGGTATAGAACGGATTATTTCGTCAAAAGGCTTATGGAAGGTTTTATCGTATAAAAATAAGATATCGTGTAAGAATATTTGTTAAAACGAACGAAATTTGTTATCATAGCAGAGAAATATTAAAATCTAAAACACTATTAATTTCGCTATCACTTGTAATCTTATCTCATCACTAGAAGACAGTATCTATAGTTTGAGATATAATAAAGTAACATTTTTAGTACATAACTTTTTTTTTCTATTGAGTAACTTTTTATCACACCCATTTTTGCATTATGGAAATGTTGCACATTCTGTGATAATATCATATGGCATTTTTGTTGTTATAATATCGTGTTTCCACTTGACCAAGCCACCATATACCATCTTATCGGATGCAATTTGGCAATTGTTTACATGAAGCTGAAGTTTATGGTGTTGTAATTTGTGGGAAAACCAGGCGGGTCGGCTTGTGACATATTCAGACATTATATGGATCCCAGGGTAAAATAAGGTTAAACTATAACTAAACTTACTTTGGTCAAGATTACGCGCCCCGCCATCAATAACTATATTCTCCGAGGTGGGTTTAAGGACGAAGCCAGACTTTATCTGATGTAGCTCAGGATTAATTAACTTAAATGCAACAAGTCCGAGTTTGCGTTGCTCTCGAGAACGACTGTCCCGTGTTTTATTATGGAAGCTGCTGAATTAAATAAGGAGATAGTAAAGTTCTTCATGATCGTATTAGGTTTTAGGTCTCGTCAAAGCAAATTGTACTCTAGCATCTTTGTAATAGACTTCATTACCTGTTCTTATATACTATTGATGTATACGAAACTGCATAAATGGCTGCGGTGGTTTCTACATATTTTGAAGGCAATGTATTCCTTAGGATCTGATATTTATTATCTTGTACAGCTAAACTATTGATAACGTTGTACCTTTCTTATCATAACGATTAAATTAACGCCTCTTCATCAAAAGATTGGGCTTCCTAAGAATTCCTTTTATATAAAAATAAAGTGAACACGATTTATATCGATAACTTGAAACATTCTAATTAATAATATCAAGTATTTTACAATAGATTACAAAATTCATACTAATTATGTAACTCATTCGCAAATTCATTGATTTAAAAAGTCGCGTTTGCTCTGCTCTACAGTGCGCTGTGAAATTTAAAATTGTGCATAAAATTTAAATGTACCTCCACTTTAATTTTCGTAGTCAAACTAGCTACTTGTTCTGCGCGACTAATTAATTATAAAGTGTGTTTAAGATCTTACATTTCGTATTTTTCTATTCAGGAAACGAGTTCAACGAATATAGCTAATATAAGATACAAAATCAGTCCTTATACTGTTTTAGCCTAATTCCTATTTGGTATAATAGAATTACGGTTTTCCCACGGAAATTGAACATTATCCCAAGATAAAAAGTATAATTTTACTATCGTCATAGCACGTGACGTCATATTATCGGCATAACATTAAACCACAATCTAAGTTTCAACATCAATGGAATGTATTCATGTTTTCAGAAAGTACAAGTATTCAAAGGTTCTCTTACGATTTGCGATAATTCAGCATAAGGTTTATTTTAGAACTAAATTTCAGTAATATACATTCGTTATGTGATTGAATAACAAAAGCCCATATAACATCCTCATGATCTTCTTTGTGTTGTGTAACGGAAACAAATTTGGGTTTTGGCCCATAATCACCATGCTGGGCAGATGAGTTAGTGATGGCAGTAGATGGTAATAGTAGCACTGCGAACGATGCTGCAAGTCCTCCATTATATTCCCTTAGTCGCCTCGTACGACATATTATGAAAACTAAGCTTAATTTGCTATACTCCATGACTTTACAATTAAAAATTGTTACGGTCTTAACAATTGTTCATTGAAGTGCCGTTTAGTCATTTAGCATTCTGGTACGATGCCGCGTAAGCCTTGCGTAGCTCTACCAGGTTAGCTCGCTACCATTTAAGCCTGCATCATCAACTACTTCCAGATGAGGTTGTTTTGTCAAGGGCTAACTTGTATGGTTGTTCAATGAAAATGTAGCTTTATTCGCTATACTCCACGAAAAGCCGGAGAATCAGTACGGATAAATCTATAATTTCTTCAATCTTAATACTCCACACAAAACAGGACTACCATTGGATCTTCACACAAAAATGGACTAAGGGATCTTCGGCGTAATCTCTACTTATGGTTATCTCCGACTCTGGAACATCCTCAGGAGATGTTGACTTTACAATGAATATTTGTTAAGTAACAATTGTCCTAGTACATACATTACATACAAGGGGTGTAAGTGGGTGTGGCTAGTACCAGTCAGCCTCCCAAATTGCCAACCTCACCTGCACGTGGTGCCCCCTGCCGTTTAACCGACGAGGCTCTGGTGACCGACAAGTGGCGGTATAACCACTTCGAATTGGCTAGGCTGAACAAATGGCACAGACCGGTGTCGGGCAGCAGCGACGCCGGGGCGATCAGTCTAGCCCTGCGATGACCAACCCGCCTGCCCAGCGTGGTCATTATCGGGCATATCTTTAATGGGAAGGAGAAAAAAACCACAGCCCCTAGTTCCCGGCGGCCCCGCTATTCCTGGCTCTGGCAGCGGTTATGGTAACGGCGGGGCAAGGGGTGTTAAGAATCTCCGGCAGAGATTCCGCTGCCAACCCCGACGACTTGACCTGGCAACTATGGACGTTGGGGTCCCAAGGTGCTGGAATGGCAGCCCCGTACTGGTAAGCGCAGCGTTGGTCGACCCCCAACGAGGTGGACAGACGACATTAAGCGCGTCGCAGGTAGCCGTTGGATCCAAGCGGCTCAGAATCGTGGAACTTGGAACTCCCTACAAAAGACCTATGTCCAGCAGTGGACGTCTATCGGTTGATGTGATGATGATGATGATACATTGCCGAAGATCTGTTTGGTGTGGAGTATAAAGATTGAAGAAATTATAGATTCCCGACAAACCGTACAGATTCAATATATGTTATGATAACAAATTAAGTATTATGAAAATTAAGCTTAATTTGAGGAGATATTAACTTTACAATGAATAATTGTTAAGAACAATTATTCCTCCTGGGGATGCTCCGGTTATGGAGCGAGACGTGCGTATATCGCCGTACGTCGAGGAGTATAGGGATTGAAAAAATTATAACACCATACAGATTCTCCTGCTTTTCGCTGAGTATAGCAAATTAAAAGCAATGCCTGCTTCTATCCAATGCCTCGTAACGACACCCACGGGTAGAGCAGGGTCGGAGACAACTGTATTCGGATCTGTGGTCGCCACACGGCTGATAGTAGTTAATATATCGTATAAATAACATGTGCATTAAGTGCCACATAAGTCGACCCGTCCGATCAATATTTTGTCATCGGCTATATTTCATAACGTCACAAAGCACTAACAAATCGATTGTCGATGTTCGGCTATTTGATCGTCATATTGAATTAAATTGATGGGATCAGACATATAGCTAAGGGAATTGAAATCTTATGTTTATCGTTATAGGATTGTAAATGCTGTGTGGTGAGGTTTCGGAAACGTCCTAATGACGGCTACGAACACAATAGCACGTGGCCCTTGTTATTGGTATCTGACCTGACCGCTACGAGCGATTTGTCCAAATGAGATCCGGACCTTCTTCGGGCGTTTTGTTATTTTTTTCTTCCTATACTCGACCGTGATGTATTGACTTGGATTCGCACGTTGGATGTTTAATAAACCACTTTTATAAGGAAGGGTGTGTTTGTGTGGTTTTAATTATTGTTTTGTTTTAATTTCCGCTAAACTACGTATTTGCTTGCGAAAGTTAAATGTCTCTCTCAAACTATAATGTTCAGATTAGAGTAAAGTTGAGTAATATAATGTATGTTAAGTAAAAAAACACCCGGCTAAGTTTTTTGTGGGCTTCTTCTTAGACCAGGACGCGTTTGGAACCCTAGTAGCTTTAGTTTTAAGTTTACGAATATGGTTATGGCCATCATCTCACTACCGTGTAATTCTCATGTACGCATCAAAAGTGCCACCTATACTTGAAAAAGATATTTTTGACTTTGACTTTGACTTTAATGTGTGAAATAATTACTGGACAAAGGAATAACCTCAAGAGTTATAGCAAAATAATAATAATTAGTTAAGGCCTCTACTTGGAACAAATTTTATAGTCACTAGTCTATCTAACCCTAAATCATGAAAGTTTTTTACGCACTTGACCAGTAATTTATAGACATACATTTTTGACGAATAACATCATACATTTCATACTCTCTGGCTTATAACATCGCTAAGTTACTGCGTGAAATATTCAAAATCATCAAGCACTGTCGCGTTATTTATTATTATTGTTAAGTTAAGTTAAGTTTTTGTACTTTAATGCAAAAATCGTACATCATGCATGTATCTCAATTAACACACTCAATGCGATTGTCTGCCAAACCTACGTAGCGTATAGGATAATCCTTTAATGCATATTTGGATGTTCACTGAAACACCGATAACAGGTTTACCTTAACAGTGATTTATCGACCGCTTGTTAACTGTTGGTAAACAAACTGTTCTACATGACTGCTTAATTTTTGTATTGAGTAGAAGCAGGCGCTATTTTGACGGCCGACTGGCGCAGTGGGCAGCGACCCTGCTTTCTGAGTCCATGGCCGTGGGTTCGATTCCCACAACTGGAAAATGTTTGTGTGATGAACATGAATGTTTTTCTGTGTCTGGGTGTTTATCTGTATATTATAAGTATTTATGTATATTATTCATAAAAATATTCATCAGTCATCTTAGTACCCATAACACAAGCTACGCTTACTTTGGGACTAGATGGCGATATGTGTATTGTCATAGTATATTTATATTATATTTATATTATATTTATTTTATTTATTTTGCGGAAATCCATTATATACAATGGACATAAAGTTTAATTTGCTATTCTACGTTAACTTCATTGTTAAGTAACAGTTTTTACTTAACAATTGTTCATTGTAAAGTCGACATCTCCTGAGGATGATCTAGCGTCGGAGCAAAACGTGCGTAGAGAGTACATTGCCGAAGATCTGTTTGGTGTGGGGTATAAAGATTGAAGATTGCTTGATGTCGACTTTACAATGAACAATTGTTAAGTAAAAACTGTTTCTTAACAATGAAGTTAACGTAGAATAGCAAATTAAACTTTATGTCCATTGTATATCATGGATTTCCGCAAAATAGCGCCTGCTTCTACTCAATACAAAAATTATTTTTTTTCCAATGAGGGACCAATTAATACGTAAATTTAAAATAAATCTTCATGATGTGGGGATTTGGCAAAGTATCCTGGCGGCACCTTATTCAGAGGTAGCCAGAATTCTATTAGATTTTAAGTTAAGATAAGAGAAAGGAAGTATCAATTTTTGTAAAGGGAACGATGGGGCTGACATTCTTATTGTTAAGAAAAGTCCCGAATAAATAAAGAATGAAAAAAAAAAAAAAAAGATTGCTTTATGTGGAGTATACCAATTAAAGCTTAATATTTATAGCTTAACTTATGCTTAATACTCAAATAAGCCAAGTGAATTTCCAAAACATTAGTAAATTAACGAGTTTATAAAACCTAGTTACGTATTAATACTGGACTATTCGCTTTTGTTTGTCACTCTACTGATTAACCAATATTGCGGATCCCTCCCATAACTGGGAACGTTAATCTATTAACACCAAGGTAAGCCCTTTGTAATGGCCCATCAAAATCACAACCTCATACCAAAATAATATTAATACGTAAGTATTTGTTGAAAAATGAACTATGTAGCTGCAGCTGTGAAAATTCGTCATATTTTTTTATTCCACTAAAAGACCCTTGACTGCAATCTCACCAGGTGGTAAGTAATGTAGTCGATCATGGTAGCGGGCTAACCTGTTAGGCAGTATTTTTTTTTTTATAAATAAATAATAATAAATAAATAAATATACTACGACAATACACACTTCGCCATCTAGCCCCAAAGTAAGCGTAACTTGTATCATGGGTACTAAGATGACTGATGAATAATTATATGAATAATATACACAAATACTTATAACATATAGATAAACACCCAGACACTGAAAAACATTCATTTTAATCACACAAACATTGCCCAGTAGTGGGAATCGAACCCACGGCCTCGGCTCAGAAAGCAGGGTCGCTGCCCTCTGCGCCAATCGGCCGTCAAGTATGGTAGCCATACCCCTAACCGGTTACTACGTGTCATCGCACCGGAACACTAAATCCCTTAGAGGCACGTCTTTGTCGGTAGGGTCCAAACCCACAAGAGCAGACCAAGAGAAAATTCGGAAATTATTAATTCCCAAATTGTCTCTGTCGGGAATCGAACCCGGGACCTCCAACTTAAATTCACAGGTTGAGGTTGTCAAAAAAAATTATGGTAATGTTCATGTATGGCATTTCACTTAAATTATTTGTTAGAAATCTTACTAATTTGGTCGAATATCGGTCAAGAGTGTTTTACATTTTCAATGTTATAATTATTATTATTATTAATTAATGTGACAATTCATTAATCTGACCAAGTGTTTTTATTTTTAATTTTCTATTGACATCAATTGACTGGGCGTATGGAACTATTGTGTAACATTGCATGCCAAATTACTGGCAATACACTGTACCCTAAACCAATATGTAAAACCTTATTGACGTTGCAATAAATGATTATTATTATTATAGTAAAGAATATATTTTCTCAATCTTTACGCTCTAATAGCCCGACGGTAAGCACAGCATAGTGTAAGCAAAGCAGAAGGGACGAAAATAACACCAGAATCATTAGGCATGTCACCGATACCTATTATTTGTATGTAATTTGTTGTAAAGCTCGGAGCAGCACGCAATCCCGCCTAATGTTTCACTCGCGTTACTGCGACAACATTCACCTTTTACCAAATTGTATTTTCGTGTTCAGAGTTTTCCTTATAAATACTGTTATTAAGACAGCGACACGGTGACAGGTGCTAATGTTTGTAAGTATCGAGTCCATTTGCTATAACGTAAACCGGAGGTATATATAATATGTTATGTATAATGTAGAAAAATTTCGAGTTTGTGTTTTACTTTTGACTAATTTGACAAAGGTGTATGTCTTTCAACTCGTATACAAATCTTTTATTCTCTAATAATGGCTTCCCTGTCATTCTTCATAAAGAAAAAATCTCGTAAGTATTAATCTAAGTGGAGCGGTGATAGCCCGACTCGCTCCCCCGAAGTGGGTTCGACTTCACTTCGGGGGAGCGAGTTCGAATCCTGGCACGCACGTCTATCTTTTTTGAGTTATGTGCGTTTTAAGCAATTAAAATATCACTTGTTTAAACGGTGAAGGAAAACATCGCGAGGAAACCTGCATGCCTGAGAGTTCTTCAGAATGTTCTCAAAAGTGTGTGAAGTCCGCCAATCTGCACTGGGCAAGCGTGGTGGACTACAGCTTTAACCCCTTCTCATTGTGGGCGGAGACCCGTGCCCTGTAGTGGGCCGGTAATGGGTTGGTATGATGATGATGATTAATTTAAGTGGGAATCTACTTTTGACCTAAGCTGCAACACTTGATGGTGGGTAATGATGCAGCTTAAAACAGAACGCTTTGGCTTATAATATTCTAGAGTGAATAAACATATTCTACGCCCTAGAATATTCCTATTCACCCTTTATTTATGAGGAGGGTTGCTATGTTAAAGATGGCGGAGTTGAGACGAACGAGCATTCCAGATATTAGTGTGTGTTCACAGAATTAAGAACAAACAGAATCCTCTTTTAGCCATTATTGCATGCAGTGCAATGTGTCCAAAAACAGAGAAGACGACCTGAGCAGGTCTCACTTCGAACCCGCGGGATGTTTCTAGCTCACAAACTGTTCCCATTTTCCCCCTTTATGGTAAACATTCTAAAGTGGAGTGGTTTTTGTTGCTTCAATATTAGTCATGTACACAGTTTCTGTACGATCTTAATTCTGTGTGTGTGTTAGTAGCGAGGAAGCAACTAACGCAAATTTATATTTCTTCAATCCAACGCACATAACGCAATTTATTTATTAAATACCTACTGTTTTAAGATCACATCTCGTATATGCAAAGACCCCAAATTCGCGACTATTACAAGAACTTTAGCGAATAAATTAGGGGGAATTGTGGAGCAGGTAAAACGCCTGTTATCTCCTTCGTAATTTTACAGCTTTCGGGACAAAATCTTTAAGAGCAATTATTCCAATTTTAAGTCTGACTGAAATAAAAATTACGACTCCAATTGACCTTTTTCTTTTATCTCAGTCCTTATGTACGGTTGCAATTCTGGGTCAACCAACAGCCGTAATAGAAATTAAAATCTTCAACTTTAAACTACTTCCAACTTCCCTTACCCAATCTACATTACAGTTATTTGCATAAGGTGCGAATAGTTCGAGAACACATTTCGCAAAAATGGACTGTATGATGTTCCTATAGATATCAAAATGGTATTCCTGGAATGGTCTCATTCGCTTGCCGTGCGGTCGTAGTAATGTACACTTACAAAGAACATAAAATAGGCTTTACAAGAAGAGAGGCAGGGCGGGTTGGACCGGTACATCATTACGAGGCCCCGCGTCATTTGTTTATTAAACACCCTCTGAGGTGGAACAGAATAATGGCAACGTAGACTTTGTCACGGGCGTTTTCCCTTGAAATTAAATCGTAATGATGATGCGCCTCACTCGCCGCACCGTTCGGCTTCCGACCCCCATTATTAAGTTCCCTACCGTCTTGAGGCCAAAATGAATAGGTTTCTTTAAAAGCCCGATAGTATACCAGCTGTCATAGATATGAAAAGAATTGGGTTGAGTGGTCCTCGGCGACGCCGAAAAATGCGGGAGGAGCGAAAATGACGCTGCTCCCTCCATTTCTGTGTTTAAATCGGTATTTTGTTTTATCGCGACTTTTGAGTGTTCTGTTTTTTTTCTGTGCCTATTTTTATCCACTTACAAACACCATTACACGAGAGATATTTGTATTTTTTATCTGTAGTTAATCCTACTGAACGGAGCAATGAATATTTCATAATTTCTAATAGATTTTGAAATTTAAACTGAGGTAGATACCAATAAGAAATATCGTCATTCTTAACCTATTAATGTCCGCTACGGGGAACACGTCTTCTATCTGATAGGATAGAGGGAATCAGAACTTAACCCACCCTGGTGCTCTGATGTGGGTTGGTGGGCTACATCTTTTTATCATACGTTTGCAATAAAAACCGAAACCAACAGCTAGACGCAAAACAGAAAATATAATATGTCATACCTACGCGAAATAGATATAGCCAGCATTCGAGTGTGTCCGCTTTTCAGGAAAGAAAAAAACTGCTCTTCTACCTACAAATTTTAATTTTCCTATGAAGAATTGCGCTGTATCAATTTGGGTAATTAAATACCATGGAAATGACTAAGCGCGTCTAATTAATTTTTGTCATATAATATTAACAGTAAAATATAGAGATGCGAAATGAAAAGGCCTAACAACCACAAGGTAACGCGACAGTATAAATGATGCCCTTCCATTTATTGTCGAGGAAGTCATATGAATAATGATCCAGCTAAGTCTCCGTTGTACATAACAATGAGGGATGTGATGTACGAGCATATTATTATATTTTATTGAAATAAATTCACACTTTACTACTTCATGATCTAATTATTTATTTATATTATTCATAAAATATTCACAGTCACCCATAACACAAGCTACGCTTACTTTGGGGCTAGATGGTGATGTGTTATTGTATTGTCGTAGTATATTTATTTATTTATTTCCGTAAAGTAGCGCCTGTTTCTATCCAATAGTGCTAGGCATGTCATTGTCAGCAGAGACCGATCATAAAACATATTTTTTCAAATGCTACGCTTTTTCAAGCAAATAAGCGACGATAGCTTTTCTAATCACCGCCGGTGCGACAAAGAAACTGGTCGATAAAACTACTCAAAAAAAATCTATAACGAAAATTGACGTCGTCCGGCATTAAGGCGACCATATGTGAGGAGGGTTCAAAAGTAAAAATTGAAATTATAGGTAGGCCGACAAACTTTGTACATTCTACGGAAGAATTTTAATTAAAAAGTTGCTGAAAGTACCCGGCTATGTGTAATCTGCTGTAGATTAATTTATAATTGGCTGCCCGTGGTTAGGCACTGGATTGTTATATTTGTGGGGCTTTATTATGTTGTACTAATTACACGTGTTCTCCTAATTGGTTACAAATTAAATTTGTCATTTTGTAAGCTTTGAATAAGCAATGTGTAGTTTCACCTGCTCTGTTTTGTTTTAGCAAATTAAACGATTAGCATAGACTATAGAGTGCTAAGCTCTGTGTAACTACTAAACAAGCATAGAGTTTGATGACTATCTATGGACACGATCGGTAACTAACAGCAGATGTTATACAATTATTTAATTTAATTTTACAATTTAATCCAAATCTTCAATTCGATTTAGGAAGATAGTATGGACATCCTTATACAAAGAGTAACGTAGGAAAAGTGTAGCACAACTAAATTTAATTTTCGATGCGAAGATTTTGGATTACACTGATTATTTATTTCATTAGCGTTATTGCAACGAACCTAAATATACATAACTGAAATAGTAAATAATGTGCTAAGGCGACTATCATTATTACTATACTATTTTAAAAACCACAATAACGTAATGTTATAACCGTAAGGTCGTCATAGTTATAATTTACAAGTTACAGGTCTCAAAGAGCTGCTCCAACAATTAACCACGACGTCGTGAAAAAAATAAGAGTCATACTTAAATTTGTAAGGATTGAGCATAAATTTTCACTCACAAGAATTCAGATCTACGAAAAAGCAGTAGGCATATTAACGTTTGCCGAATAATAAGCTGCTAAAGTATCCCGTAAAACACTTTCAGAGTAAATGAAATAGCGGCCCCATTAATATTTTACTTTAACGAGTCTTTTTAACGATACTTTTAAAAAACGGAAGTCCAATAGGTATGTACGTAAAAATATACGGTATGGTTTTATGTAACAAGAAAACCTTTACCGGCTATGACAATATTACATTAGAAGATCATTAGATATCATAGATACAGCGGATAGGGGTATCCCATCATTTTTGGAAGAACAGATCACTTGTCAATATTGCAAACAAAATTTCGCTAAATTATGAATATTTTTATCTTTAAAAAACTACTTAGGAATTAAAAATAGAAAAATTCAGACTTGTTTTTTCTTAAAGAATTTTAAAGAATATCATTTGGCAAATAATAACTGATATAATAACAAATATGTTTAGTAAAACAACACTACCACACCATACCATCAAAATTCAACCAATTTCCAATTGTTTTCATTTATCCGAAAATGGTCAACCACACTAGAGTTAGATTAGAATAGGTTAGATATTAAAAAAAAATCATCGTTCCATTATAAAAGAGGTCAAAATCTAGGTGGATAGGATATAATGAAAACCTGCCTAGATGCACACGTTGAGAGCATAGCAATTCATTCTTGCGTAGGTACCAGATTCGAACCGGAGACGGCAAGCACCAAGCACAGACATAAATCTACACCGCCCTCCTGGGTGCCAGTACGAGTATATAGTAATTTGCGAATACGAGCAACGCGTCGTGAACATTAACTATTAAATTCGTTGCATATTATAGTATCGTTAGTGTTGTACATAATCAAAATGTGCCTCGTAAATTGCAATTAGGTTTTTTAGGTGAAACAAACAGTTGTTTATGTTCTATGTTTTCAATGATTGAATGGATAGTTTAACGGTATAAGCGGTGGAGAACAACGTCAATGTGAAATATTAAGCTTCTATTTCTCTTTTGCTACGTGCTTTGACTAAATAATTCGCCTATACAAATTCAAACATAAGAAGTTTCATTACTAAAGAGAAAAAGTTTTTGAAATAGAAATTGTGTTTTAAATATATGTTATAATTTTGTAAACAGGATTGCGTACAACATTAAAGCATCTATTTAGATTTGTATTCTTTCGTCGGCGACAGCCACAAATATTCTTAATATTGAACTTTGCTTAAATTTTCAAATTGATGTTTTTCGTGTGTTTATTTCTAGACCTCCTCTTGTTCATTCGGGTCCACTCCCGGCAGACAACAATCCCAGTGTGGCTAGTTCATCATCATCATCATCCACAGAGTATTTCCAAGCCTACTGAGAGCATACTGTGAACATAGCTAAGCCTAAAATGGCTCACGTCTATTATTATTTAAAAAAAACCCTGCGTTATTAAAAGCTTTTTTTAAACAATAAACATCCTGTAATAAATGTACCCACATACAAATACAGCTTACAGTGGACATAATTATAAAAATAGACTGTAACATTGTACGGTCACGCATGCCATAAATCTGTTTAGCTGACTTGTTAGTCTATTTTAGTTGCGTACATTATTTTCTATATAGTTTTTAGTACAATTCACCATGATTTTAGGTAACATTAATGAAGGAAAGTAAAGCCTAAACTGAGTCGGTACCATTCAAATTTAAGCCCTCTGAATTATTTATTTAGGATTAACAACCTCGAAACTAAGCCACTCAAATCCATTAGCCTTATACATGATTGAGTAACAAACATCCACATATCCAAACTTTTACATTTATAATATTAAGTGTGATTTATTACCAGAGGTCTAATAAAGCCAAAGTTCCTTGGATTAAGAATCTCTTCTGAATCTTCAAGGGCACCTTAGCAGCACCTTTTGTTTCGACGGCCACCAGGGAGACGAGAGTTCCAAACCTCACTTGACACGCTTTTCCCTTTCTCAAATTGTAATGATCGATATTTCTACCTACCTATTTTATATGTATGTTCAACTAATAAAAAAAATCAGAAAAGATGCAATTATTTATGTTAACACTGTTTCCAAACGAGTAACGCATAGGCCGATTGTATTAAAAACATTTTTTGAATTCTACAGGAAAGCAATATATATATTATAGTTAAGGAAATATCAGGTAAGCCGATTAATTTATTTCTTTATAGAATAAATTTACATATTCACATAAAGAGAATTCATCTAAATCTAATAAATATTATTCGATTTGCAATCATATTAGAGTTTTAGATAGGTACCTACACATTTAAATTATTAAAAATCTACCCTCAGAATCTTCAATATCTGTAGGTTGCGAGTGTTTTATGGTTTATACAGAAAAAAACTATTTTAAACTTAATAGTATTTAAACCTTACAATCACTAACTTTAGTTTACGTTTATAGCACGAAATCACTTTAGTTGTCTGCATAAAGAGTAGGTAGGTATTTCAGCAACGTAAAATAAGTACCAAACCACTAATGGACATGTCGATGACGCGGTAGATGGATCTCGTATTGCAATATTCGTACAATTTCCCATGGTGAATATTCCACATACTCGAGAACTACTTTTCCCATCGGGTGCGGCGCAATGGCCGTGGCAATGCACTTTCGCTGACCCCATGCCTCCTCCCACGGATACCATCTCACTCTAACAAACTACTTTCTTCATTTCCCGTCTCTCTTGCACGCAGTTGCGCCTGCGCTTCCCGGTTGCCGAGGTAATAACATTCTACGACGCTATACGTCGTCGGCGTGAAACGGGTTCTGTCGATGACTTGGACGATTACATGTATGAGAAACAATGGTTACCACGGTCACATTTAACAAACTGGCCCCAGATTCATGTACTCTTAATCTCAGTATAAATGTCATATTTATATTTTAGGCTTTTATCCTTAAATATATTAGGGAGACAAAGTTCAGAAACTAAAACCCGTCTACTACTCAATACAAATGTACACACACATCGAAATGTGGTTTTGTTACCTATAACAACTAAATTTAGGTATTTATTTTATATAAAATCCACAGCAGGAGATCCTTCACTTCATATGAACATCGATACATTTATCTGATTTGTGTTTGATTTATTTTTCACGTCGCTATACCTTGCCATTTAAAAGTCAACGATTCAACGAGTTTTAAAATCTATAAGTATTTGGGAGTGATCAGAAACAAATGCAATGATAATGCATGGTAGGCTTTATTTAGATAAAATTAATCGTTGATTACAACAAAAGTACTACTCCTTTAGAATATAAAGTGCAACATTGTATACAAAGATTTTATTGTAACTTGTTAAATTTGATTTCCTGTAAATATACATACTCTAGGTAGATTTCAGCCAAATAGTTCCATATTCTTAACTTGATTTAACGAATGCAACGTCATGCACTAACAAAGCATGAAGTTCCAGAAAGCACAGAACAAGTTCCATTATATAGTTCTACCCGAAACAAAACAATACATTACGCAAACGAAACAATAGTTCAAAACGTAACATTCGTAGATCCATTTTCCGTAAGTATAACTTTCTTGGGGGAAACTGGAAAGCGGTCGATCTTTCTGACGCGCTATATTGTTTCACTATCTCGTTCCATTCCAGGTGAATGGTTCTCTTGCATATGTAAAACTTATTTCAGACTTAAAATGTCAGTCTCGCATCGACGATATGAAGTCATTCTGACAGTATTGTGTACGGTTTCATGGATCCATTAGAGCTTGCATCCTAACTTATGGATTACACAGATGTATCTCCATCCCATGTAATTTAAAAGCTGGATATCAAGAGTAAAAACGTGTGCCATGGATATTTCAACTTTAACAATCAAATATTTAGGACTACATTCGTTAGTATTACTCTCCGGAGGACCGCGTCCTAGACTTGTGAGTACAACGTCGGGCGCGATGCGAAGTGTGCCAAATGCCTGGCGGCTGGCTCTTGTATTTTGAGGCATAAGTCTAAGTGTTTGAGTGCACATTTGATTGCACAAACTATGTTGTTACGAAGCATCGCGACTAGCAACATTCCATCGCACAATGAGTAATTTAAAAATTCAAAAACTCGTCGACGCTCCGCGTACGAGAGGTGAGGCGATCCTACGAGAGCGGCTCTGCAATTTAGACGGTTATCTGTTTACGTGCTACACAACGCTTTTCAACAAGAAGCAATCCATACAGAAAGTAGTTAAAATACAAAGACGCCAGACTGATTCGACTTCGATTTAAAATTACTAATGCAAACAAAACGGCATCCGATACTCGAATAAACTCATTCATAATTCTGCGAACATCGGAACAAAAGTAAAGCTCGTCAGTGGGTGAGTACAGAAAGCGGTCTTGAATCTAATATCAATTACCGGGAAAAATAAGGAATGTAATTCTTCGAAGCGAGCCGCGTGCTGGATGCTAATTGGTAAACATGCAGCGAACGATGGCCACAGCCGCTCACCCGGGCGTTTACTATTTTAAAATGAAATTCTTTCCATTCATATATTCCAAACTATAATTGCACGTATTTCAGCTATGTAGCGCATCGGCATCGCTTCTAGAGTTCCGAAATAGGTATTTGATTGAAATTTAATTATTCAACCGTTTTTCGATCCATAATATGTTACATACTGTAAATGCCTGAACTATGTTAAAACCGTGCTCTTACTGTTACACCATATAATTTCGCTGGAGCGAGTTAATATATTTCGGGAGTCTTCCATTAGAATTTGACAAATTCTAGGACTCAATTTTGATTTACTGGCTTTTACCTCAACCCTTTACCGGCTAAACATACAGAGCACGCGTCTGCTTTTAGAATGAGAAGGACCTCGGCCGTTGTCGACCTGCTTGTCAAGTACGAATTGGTAAACTAAACCCACCTCTGACAACATCATAAAGAACTCCCTCGCATGCCTATGTAGGTTTCCCCGCGATGATTTCCATCTCCGGTAAAGCAAATGATTGTTAATAAATGTCTCATAGCCCCTAACGAGTTAGTACGCTACTATCTTAGAGTGCAATATCACTTACGACCAGGTGAGATTGACTTCAAGGGCTAAATTGTAGTACTTACAGTAAAAAAATTAATACGAGGGACCTACCTAATGGAGACGGACGAGAGAGAGAGAGAGAGAGAGAGAGAGGCGAGAGGCTGAAGATGATCGCGGCTAGACTGGACAGTCACTACCTCCGGCATTGCTAGGATAGACACGTTGCAATACCAATGCCGCTGAGACAGTATTGATAGAGAAATAAACGCACACCACTAAAAAAAGTAAGTAGTGCATGGGGGATCGAACTCCCAAAAGAAGGCTATATTTCTTAGCACTAGCCTACCTCCAGTAATATGCTGATAATTATGTTTTTTTACGTATTCAATGAAAAATATATATTATAATACGGTGGTTATGCTTCGTTGAGGACCTCCTTTGTGAGCTTTTGGATAGGCGTGGAAATGGTGGGGCTCTGTAACATGTTTGTGTGCTTACCTGTATACGTACGTTAATAAAATGAGCCATGTATTAAAAAAAAACACGGCTATAATTCCATCACCATATTAACCGAAAATATTCAGCTCGGTAAAATAAACACTGTGTGAACTCATATCATTTGTGTGTCCACAATGAAATGAATGACAGAAGGCATTGTTTGAATTACTGAAAAAGTCAGTGCAGTAAATGAAAAGGGATTAATATTTTAAACAAAAATGAGGTTAAAAACGGATTCGATATGCCGTATAATAAGTTTTGTCTATATAACAAAAATGTACCTTAATTCAATATAGTTACGATCCAATTACGCATAAAACTGGCAAAATGCAAATACGAGTACACGATGCTTCCAACTCTACTTTGATAAGAATAGCGTTTAAAGTTGTTAGCGTTAGTGATATTTTGTTTATTTTTATAATATAAAGTTAAACCCCCACGGTGTAGTAATTTGGGGGAGAACTCTGAACAGGAAGATAGGCAAATCAGATGAGACCGTCTCATCATCAAAGGCGGAAGTTTTATTTTCTGTTTCACATCAGAAAATAAACGATTCAAAAAAATAAATTTACTTACAAACAAAAAAAATTAATATAGTCTCACAAAAATTAATCTGCGCATTAAATGACCAAAAGCTGGCGCTTATCTAGCATAACGCACGCACGCACACACACACATGATAACAATTATGATAACATTATGATAACAATGATGTCAAAAGGAGTGGTTAGCCCAAACATCTCATTTTAGGTTAGCATAGCTTCATTTTATTGAATACACAAAAATCTTGACGAAAGTACCTACGACCTAATCACTAACAAGCCGAAATAAAATTCAATAAAATTTCCCAGATAACTTGAATTTATTCTAATGAAATTTTCGTAAATACACAAGTATATGAGGTCACATTCACAAATAAAATAGAATCTATACATCTGCGGTGTTCATTCATTTCTCTCGAATTCGTATTCAGAAATTGGATGTACAGAAAACTCCAGTGAAAAAAATGTTTACATGACTTACGCGAGTTTGAAATAGCAAAAAGCCGAATAACTTTGTGGATTCCGCGTTTCGCTTTGATACTCTCGAAAGTATGAAAATCTTGTTGATTAACTCTTCGGTCTCTTCAAAAGTATTTTTCTTTACTTTTATGTAAGAAAATGAAGATAGCTGCGCTGCATTCGAATTCGAATAAAATGCTAAAGCAATTTAAGTTAACCACGTTAAGGTGAACAAAAATGAGTAGATAACAAAACCAACTCTATGCTAATTAACAAAATTTTCTAAAGAAGTGGGAAAAACTGCGTCATTGGTGTAATATAGTGCTAAGATGCTTGCATGGCTAGCCGAAACTTTATAGTTTTCCCTATCTGGTTACTTAGTTTTACCTAGTTAGCTATAGGCTAGCTTGATATTTGAATACGGCTTACAAGAGTTACCACAGAACACGGATCGTTTATTCGTTTTATTGGTACACCTAGCATTTTTAGCTACCCGGTATATATCAGTATAACATAATCTAGGAGTTAGTCGTGGATCCCGACAGCAACCACTCCTTTTTCTTTTTCCTATATCAACCATTCCTCTTTATGTGGGTTATAACATGTCTTCTTCAAAGCCCGGAATCATTTCTCCATAGTAATGTTAATGTTGGTAAAAAAATGCCACCATTATTAGTTTTAATTTTGTTATAGTTTCTATTATTATATTATATATACATAACTATATATCAGTCCCACAGTTTATTGACGATTTAATTTCCCAATTTAGCAACAATTCCGATCGTCTTTTTGAAATTAATCCACATATGGCTCTAACTATTATTCGCTTTTGTTTATTTGTTCCAAAATTTACGTATTTTCTTAGATGCTCACCTCTTTGGAAATTTAATTTTTTAATGGAAAAATTGGATACTTTTATAAAAGATATTCTTGTTAATATTTTAAATTGTCCCATAAGTAATCAGGCATGGACCCAGGTCTCACTTCCAATAGGGTATGGCGGTCTTGGAATTCGCAAAATTTCAAGTGTTTCGCTGCCAGCTTTTCTTTCCTCTGTGTACAGTACACACACTCTTTTTCAAAAAATTATATCCAATTCTTTGGGTTCCATAGAAGTGTCATACTTGGCAGAGGCAAGAAATAGTAGACGGGTTTCTTTTTCTTCACAGAGACAGTGGGACGACATTATTTGCAAAAAAACTTTTGACACACTTTTAGACCAAATGCCATCTAAAAGAGACCGTGCTCGTCTTCTCGCTCTCTCTGCTAAGGAGTCCGGCTACTGGCTACATTCTCTCCCTTCAGCTAACCTGGGCACTATGTTAGACCACACCACTCTATCGGTGGTGATTGGTCTTAGGCTTGGCGCCTCTATAATTCAGCCTCATCGATGCCACTGCGGTGACAGCGTTGACACCTACGGTCACCATGGACTCTCCTGTTCAAGAAGCGCTGGTCGCTTCTCTCGCCATAGCACCATCAACGACATCATCCGACGATCTCTTGCTACCGCTCACGTACCAGCTGTATTAGAACCTATTGGTTTGGCGCGGAGCGATGGCAAGAGACCTGATGGTATGACTCTCATACCTTGGAGGCTTGGAAGGTCACTTCTGTGGGATGCAACTTGTGTTGATACCCTAGCTGCATCACACATAAAGGTCACTTCGTCAATGGTAGGTGCGGCTGCTTCCAGTGCCGAACAGGCCAAGAGGCGTAAATATGAAAACCTGGATAGCAGCTTCATTTTTGTGCCTTTTGGTGTAGAGACTTTGGGACCGTGGGGTCCGGAGGCAAGAGCCCTTTTCAAAGAATTATCGAAAAGGGTTATCGAGTCTACCGGTGATCCTAGAGCGGGCAGTTACCTTGGCCAACGAATTAGTTTGGCCATCCAGAGGGGAAATGCTGCCAGCATCTTAGGAACTGTGCCTCGCTGCGGTGGTTTCGAGGACGTTTTAGATTTTATTTAGTTTTTAAATAGTTTATTTTAGGTTATAGTTATGTATATATAATATAATAATATAAATAAATGTTTCTATTTGAAAATAATAATCAGAAGTTCAGCCAGAAGTTTCTCCTCGCATTAAAATCATAGTAATTTGAAGGTCTCTGTGCCATCCCGCCCGAAGCTCTCATTTCTTTTTCCTATGAAACAGGACATTGTTATGACGATGACGTCACATGTTCGGCCGCATTAGTATTTTCTTTAATGGTTCAAGCTGATATCTTTAATGACTTAAACCAACCGAGCGTTCCAATACGATGCTACGTAAAACCGATAAGGGACAGCGATTTAATGGAGTCTGAAGTTAACGCGCTTCCATCCTAGAGATGGTTTGGTGAGATCCCAGTCAAGCGCTTACTCGGCTATGAATAAATCTGAAAGCCTAACAAGTGTCAATGTATAATCGAACCCGTTCTTATAAATATTATTATAATGCGACCGAACGCTCAGTACTTCATAGTTATATTTATGAAATATTAATAGACGTGCTTGTAGGAGTGGTTTCTTTTACAATGTACGGCGATAGTCTTAGCCAATTTCATATTGCTACCCTAAATTTTAAGCCATAACATTGTATTGATGTGCAAATTACCTACAATATTTTCGAAAGGAACTCACCGTTTCGGACGCTGTGTAGCGCCCGTTGCTGCACTCAAGTAGTGAAGATTCACTCACCTGTAAATAAGAAATAAAAATCAAGTATACAGTCGGCAAAAGCTTAAAAAAAGGAAGCCTTCCTTCATATGAAATAAAGAATAAATCTAATATAAAGTTAGATGGTATCCATGTGCCAAAAATATCGGTTGCTTTCAAGAAACACATTTTTATCTAATATGCATATTTTTTTATCTTTATTATATATTTTCTTCATTATATCTCGCGCTGATACTTAACATAATACAAGTCCTTCCTCGGTCTATTAAAGTCCCACTGCTGGGTCGGACCTCTCTTATATGAGAGACGGGAATATGTCATTAACCCACCATGCTCCTCTAATGCAGGTTGTCGAGTTTAATCAATTATTATTAGTGATAGCAATCAGGACAGACGGTTTAATCTGCTTGCTGAAGCTTTTAACCTGGGCTGGTACTGAAAATGTGTAGGAAGAAAAATTCAACACTATGAACGTGATGGGACATAGTTAAATTTTTTGGCAATTCTTCACGATAAAAATTGTTTTCTTGTTTATTATTAAAAAAAACATTATACCAACTTGATCTCAATTTAATAAAAAAGTAGACAAGAAAACAATATACTTTCAAATTCGTACAGCGGTGTGTTACAAAGTAATGTCAACTGTTTATGATTGTTTTAAAAACTACTAGGCCGGATTATAGGCAGGCCATTAAAATCAGTTGAAGTCCTGTGCATTTGTAACGCGTTTTACCACGATTCATAGTAGTAGGGGAAGACCGCAATCTGAGCTTAACTTCGTTACGGGAATTGCTAAATGCCCCATTGTTGGTCAAGCCCCGCCTGTGGTGGCCAAAAGGATAAGACATGCAAATAGATATCCGTTTATGTTCAATTTAATTTACTATGGATAAATTTCCCCTACCTATTTCAGTTAATTCTTGTTTATTGAATTTGTGATTTCATTACTAAGTCCTGCCGTTTTTAAGCGTTGTGAAATATAAAGTAGCCTACGTCACTCACTTGTTCTTTCTATGCAAAAATTCTACGGTTGTCTTTTAACTAGACCAAAACCCTTTCATAAAAACTCCTATCATCATATCAACCCAATACCAGTCCACTACAGGGCACGCGTCTCCCCTCATAATGAGAAGGAGTTAATGCCGTTGTCCACCACGCTGGCCCAGTGCAGATTGCTGGACTCCAAACACCTTTGAGAACATTATGAAGAACTCTTAGGCATGCAGGTTTATTACTTTAAACGCATATAACTTAGAAAGCTACTACTCTTATAACCGAATATAATAAATCATCAATGTAATCCAAAATAAGTACAGACATTCTTATCAACATGATACAGTCGAAAAAGGATAAAAGTATTAAATTATGATAGATTGCTAAATCTTGTATTACAATAAATATGAGTAAACAATAAATATAGGAACTAAGAAAACAAAAAAAAAATTATCGATCTGAAGATTTAAGATTAGATTGATTATTTTATTATAAGCCGTTAGTAGTTACTCGTACTTAGTAGGTACTCGCAGTACTCTTAATAATGGATAAGAAAAGACGTAAGATATAGTTTTTCCATCATATTATTGTCTCTAAGGTTTTTATCTGAAAACTGTAATTATAGTCCTTAAATCCCACCAAGCTGGATCGGTCCAGTGTAAAGGGTGGAAGTTCAAAATACTTCTTTACGTTCAAAGCCTAACACTCTAAGTAAAAATGTTAAAGATAATAATACAAAATATCACCGCCTACTTCTTTGATACTTCTACGAATAGAATTCTGAAAACTTAAACCTTCACACTTACTTATGTCAACGTCAGTGGTTTGGTAAACCAATACATAATATTACCCGGGTTTCAAAACGATTAATAATAGCGCGGACAGCCTACATACAACCCGCGTTTAACTTCATTACCCTAAATCGTGTATGCCCCATTGTTGGCCAAACTATCCGTGTAGCCACGAGAAATTAGTCATGCAAATGGATACATACTTCACTCAGTTTATTCCCATCTAAAATAGATATTTTTTGTCGAAGTACATCGAAAGGCGTGGGTGAAAAGACTGCCTAAATAAGATCTATTAAGTCGGAGGACCATGGGTGCACCATGGAAAGGTTTTTTGTCTCTCGCGGAGTCCCATCTCAACCTATAACTTTTCAAAGTTATGTGCTTTTTAAATTCAAGCAATGAAAATATAACTTGCTTTAACGGTGAAGGAATTCTACCAATACGCACTTGGCAAGCGTGGTACAAATATTTCAGGAATCCTGTATATTACTACTGTGTACTAATTTGCTACAATCCGGGAAACCATGCTAATCTGTACGGTGCGACTAATCTTCATCTTTATACACACCACACATATATTATTGTTCATGCATATAATTCTGCCGAGGAAACAGGACGGCTGCTTTTCTGCAATATTATTATAGTATATTACAGAACAGCAGATGTCGATTAACAATTACATATATAAATAATGAGTGAAAGGCTACAACAAAACAAAATATAAGTACAAATACATTTGAACATACAGCGTTCACTCGTAAACTACTCGTAGTTCAGTATCTCTCGATCCGAGTAGCAGCAGCAGACCACAATCTGCGCTTAACTTCATTACGAGAATTGCTAAATGCCCCTTTGTTGGTCAAGCCCCGTTCTGCGGCGGACCAAGAAATGCGTGCAAACAATAGTCATATATTGCGCTGAACTTAATCTAAATCGAATTATATGTGGGATCCAAATCCGCAATTACAATTATTGTGCCTCAGTAAAGTTGTCAGTCAGTGAAAAAAAGTTACTTCTGAAAAAACTTTTAAAGGTATATTGTTATAAATTCTGTTAGTAGACAGCCTGTATCGTAAGTGTCTTTGAATTGCTAACTTTTAGTTAGATTACGATAAGTATGTTTAAAATTTATTCTTTGAGACAAAGAGGATGCAAACTGCGATCAAACTTCTTTTAGCAATCGTTGCACATAATAGTTAAATAAGCAATGCAATTTTTGTTGGCTCTATTATGTCCTTGATCCACCACTAAGACATTATTACAATAGCATATTTGGGGCCTTATTATTTAAATGATGGATAGACACTTCAGTTACATTTATTTTTATTATGTGAAGACATACGCAAACAAAGATGTTCAGTATCGTAGAAATTTTTGATTATTAACGTCTGTTAATCTGCAAGGGCCAATCTTTTTGACTACTAATAAAAACCGATTGAAATGTAGCAAGTTTATCCATATTTATATTTATTATTACAAGTATTTCTCAACGATCGTATCTGAAGGTCATGATAAATGAAGGTGATATATAATTCGTAGATAGGTTTATGTAATTTTTGACAACAAAAGTGTACATAATATAAAGATATTGTCAAAAGTGTATCACAATTTCATAGTCGAGGGAAAATGATTTTCCATTAATGGCTCTTGAGTCACAAAGGAGCTTACCGGGGAATAGATTCAACCCCAATTTGATACAGCTATGCCATCAGAGGTTATCATGCATAGAAATGGAACACAAATTATATCCTATACCAACCGCATCATAATGTTTTTTTTATCAAATACTTCTACGGTAATTTATAAAGAAAAAAAATTTTTTTTTTATATATACACTGCTGGATAATACGTTATATTAAGGTCACTTCACACTACAGTGGCCTGCACTTCATACCTGCGCAAAAGCATTGCCTACCCTATTTTTTTAAAATATAAATCTTATCTTATTAGGATTTTTCCATATTATGCGATCTTCCTGTTTATGCATACCCTGGTCTACTTTATGCATGACACTGGTCACTTTTACATATAACAAAAATTCCAAATCAACCAGTCCAAGTTCCAGTGTCCAAATCAACTCTATCTACCTCAAGGAGGGTCGAATAAATTTCCAATGCAGTATCACCGTCTTGGGATTCTAAAGTCCATCGATGCTCCAAGATGTGCCACCTAATGCCACTTCGCAACCCGTCGAGTTATATCAGTTACTCGTTCTTCTACGGACCTGTTTATTTCTGATCACGTAGAGGCACTTTACGCATATAAAGGTTAAGCTGTCATTCAAATAATATGATGATCTTACGCGACATTTATTATTTTTACGACACCTTAATGTTATTCATTTGTGTAGACATGTTCAATTTAAATCTCAATGTAAAGAAGTTAAATTATCACAAAGGACTTGAAATTACGGGGTCGCTAGTTAGAACGTAAAAATGTAACAAATGTATACGCAAAAGAAACGGCCTGGGGTAGGTGAAATTTAATGAAAGAATAAGTTATGCAAAAACCTAAATTAAACCTTTTAAATGTAACCTTTTTCATATAAACTATATCAATTTTAGGCACTGTTACTAAATAAAAATAAATGTTTATTATATTAACGCGATGCCGCACTAAAATGAGCTAACAAACTTTATTGTAAGATAACTCCACTAAGATAATCCTTACTTATATTATAAGTGTGAAAGTATGTTTGTTTTGTTATCCTTCTTTCACGCCCTAAATAATCCACAAACCTATTTGATTGTTGGCGAAAAGGCAGTTGAAAGTACAGAGTAGCATAGGCCACTTTTTATCCCACGAAAATAAACGGTTTCCACGGGATTTGTTAAAAGCCGCAATGAACGGGACAACAGCTAGAGTTTGTATAAATCGTAAAGCAATTTTTTCATTTGATTACATTTTATCATTATAATATTATGTCCGATCCCCATAAATATAAATAAATAAATAAATATACTACGACAATACACACATCGCCATCTAGCGTCATATTAAGCGTAGCTTGTGTTATGGGTACTAAGATAGCCGATGAATATTTTTGTATGAATATAATACACATAAATACTTATAATATACAGATAAACACCCAGACACTGAAAAACCCACGACCCACGACCTTGGACTCAGAAAGCAGGGTTGCTGCCCACTGCGTCACTCGGCCGTCGTATAACTGAGTAAAAGACACATCGTTGCCATGCTGTCAGAACTCTGCATCATTAATTTACTGCACTATTTTATTGAATTCTCCAAAGTTCAAAGTAATTGCAAACATTGACGGTGTATGTTAATTATTTCAACATTAGACATATTGTGTACCTTAATAGGGGCATAACTTCGGTTGCCTTCACTTTGAGTTGCCCCAACTTCTGACATCGCATCTTCCTGGCGTTGTTTAAAGTTTATTAAGTTTTACACAATACGCCGTGAGCCCAGGGCGTATTGGTAACGAACCGAACGCGAATGGTGGATACTTTGTGAATCCGCTTCTATAATTAACAAACTTTTAATGTACTTTCGAAATAAACTACGACAATCATTTTAAGGAAACAGGATTAGACGGTCAGAGATCTAAGAAATTAGCTACGCTGGGTAAGGAATGCTTTCACCCATGTCGCAATATAAGACCTTTTCAATATACCGCTGTACCTCAGAACAATAACTCCATTTTTATGATTTAAAAATGCATACCAAAACAATAAAAAAACAATGAATTTATATGCATTTTTAATTTATAAAATGGATAATTCCCTCAAGTTTAGGTATAAACACTATTAAAAAGTTATGAAAAAATTAATCCATTAATGCGGCAAACTTAAACTTAATATCAAAATATGATGTGAAACTTCTTGTTTACTTATAGATTTCTTTACCCAATCAATAGAATTGATGCAGTCTACTATGGGGAGATGAGGCACTGGCTAGCTAAAAAAATAAATATAATACTGACGCCATCTTGGGCGTAGTATTTATTTGTTGTCACATTTTACTCGTACGCTGACGGTATTAAATAGGATCGGAGCGTAAACCAAGCAATAATCTAAAATATACCGGTTAGATAGAGGAATTTCGTGAATTCTAGATAGACTTGTTGATTTCATATGTAAATATTAAAGTTATATTATGCGTAACTAATCATTAAATACTTCATAGATTAGGATCGGTTACTTCAGGTTCAAGAATTTTGTGTCTACCATTATACCTCTTTTAAAACCTTTCCCTGGTATCATCTTTCAAAACCAAATAATTGAATAATCCTTTATAAAAAACTTGCATTGAAGGAGGATGGCGGTTCTACGCTCTAAATTATGTATCTTCTATAAGAAATAGAGCCCATGTCAAGTAATGATATTCTATTTATATGTTTATTCTATATATAGCCTTGGATGGTGGTAAAAAAACCATTCTAAACCGCACGGATTTGTTAAAAATATTCTTATTCTTTTGTTTGCTTGTTCGTTACTTATATGCTGGAGGACATAGGATATTTTTATCCCAGTGAAACGAAAAGTAAGTCGCGATTTCTCAAAAACCGACAAAGCGGACAAAACCTTGTAAAAGGTAGAAATTAATTTACGCTTGTAATTAAAATATCGAAAATATGTATTTCAATGAAATGAGTCGCAACTTTGTACTATTTATCTCTGAAATCTAGCGAGTAGGCACATGTAAAGAAACACATAGCTAATATACTTCTATATGAAATCATACTAAAACTCGAAATTAAAAGCGTTAATTAAAACATTTCGGGTTTCGCTGTTTGAGAAGGGAATTTCAACGGATGTTTTTGTATTATTAATGTACTTAACGTGATCGCACCGAAACACTATCTCGCTTAGCGGCACGTCTTTGTCGGTAGGATGGTAACTAGCCATGGCCAAAGCCTCTCACCAGACAATTAGAATAAGCATAATAAAACCGCCTTATGCTCTCTTTTGCATAAAAGTGTTAATCAGTAAACGGACGGCAAAATACAAATACATTTGTAAAAAATACAAATTTTACGAATTCTTATCTAAATTTAAATTAAAGAGACGTTTGTTTACTTACATTCAAATAACATTGATAAAATATTTTTTATTGCAATAGCAGGAAAAAGCAGAGAAAACTCGTAAAACATTAAATACTTTTACATTGTGTTATATTCCTCAGTAGTCTCTGAAAGAACCAATTTGGATTTGGTTGTTAATTCAAGTTAATTTCACCAGAATGCAAGCGAAAAATAATAATATGTTACGTAGTCCACAAAATGTTTCGAACTTTCTGATAAATATCCTTTTTAGAAAATTGCACCTAGCGCCCTTAAAAAGTTATGTTAAACACTTTTGCAGCATCTAATAAAGAAGAGCGTTCAAATACGTAGATAGACACTGAATTTATTTTACGAGTATTTATAGTTCGGCTCTACAAACTAGGCACTTGTGACATTAGATTCGTTGGATAACCGCGCCTGGGCCCTTCGACTTCAATAAGATAAAGGTAAGTCAACATAAAGATTAAAATAGTTTCGTCGGAAGGAAAGTATTATCTAACGGGCATCTTAAGAAGTGCGTCACATCTTTACTAACAACAAATTACTTTCCGTCTTCAAAGTCCACATTCTTGGGGTAAATAAAATGTGGGGCGAGAGGCACTCGAAATGTTTTGGGGCAACTGCCGATAACGCCAATGTTTCGGTTCTTTGATCATAAAATACTTCTTCAGCCAACTTTCGAATCGCTCGCATTTTGTCCAGTGTTATTTATTTAGGTATATCTACTATCCTAATAAAATAGTAATTGAAAATGCTAGTAGTTCCGGACGTTTAAGTTCACAAATAAGTTTTCTATCTTAAATAAAATATCTATAGATACGAGTAATTGCTTTAAGCCAAAATTGATATTTTTTTACGAAATAACAAATTTAAAGTTTCAGTTCGCCATGGTTTTACTTTGCACCTCTATGAAATAAACGAGAAAAGGTTTTGTATTCTTTTGGACTAAGTCCACAATATATTAGTTCTCCATGTAATGTGAAGCATTTTTTAAATTGAGTCATAAAGTGAAGTCTTACGAAGCTACCTGGCTAACGCTGGAGGGAATTTAATAAAGTTACGTGTATTTTGCCATGAATTATTCCGCAAAGTATGTTTTGTATTTTCTAAATTAATACCGGGTGAATCACAGCCATTACGTCTATCTTAAACGATAAAATATGGAGATTTACATCTTAGAGTAGTAGTAAAGTTTATTATAGTAATAATATTTTGTCCATTACATTTATTAAATGTAGGTATTTCATGTAGCATTCGTTAAAAACAACAAAAGTTTTGGTGGTTCTCCATTTTATACAAAAGATAAAGTGTGTGGGTATGTTCTGTATAGGCTCCGAAACGGCTGGACCGATTTCATTGAAAATTTCAGGGAATCTCCGGATTGACCTGGCGAGTAATCCTGTAAAGTTTGGTGACGATCGCAGCGTAGCACTCCTATTTTTTAACTGTCAAACTGTCAAATACAGCTTTTATTTACTATGATGATATTCTTTTGTTGGGTGTACATGGGTGTCATCACCCGCTCGAGAACGGAATAGAAGAGAATGAATACGGAGAGAAATAAATGATTTAATATATTATGAGACTTAAATTAAAAATTTAATGATGTAAGTTTATTGTTTAAATAAAATAAAGCAAAATCTAGCCCGGCGAAGCGGGCTGGGTACGCTAGTTTATTATAAAAATAATACAAAAATCTTTCAGTCAAAAGTATTAAGTCTAAAATAAAAAAAAACACAATAGAAGACTATAATCTAAAATCTTAGTTCCGTTTCTTTGTAAACAAAACAAGTTAAATAAAAGAGGTCACTAATTTCGCAAACCTTTTTCAGCCGTTTAATGAAATAGGTGGCATTCATACGTTAAACACATACCTTTAGTTACAATTTTTATTTATTATTACTAAAGTAATTAAAATGCCTACACATTAATTATTACAGATTAATTATATCATAAACATTACTGTGTCATGTTTTTATTCCACCTATGTCAGTTTATTAATCCTCTTTCACGCTCCGCTCGTATGGACCTTTATCTCATCAATTCGCAGCACGTCGAATGTTTATTAACATATCGACCATAAAACGAGGGTGTATCTATGGCGATTTTTTTTCAATACCGGCGCTGACTGCTTTTCATAGACCCTTTTTTGCTTCACTCTTTTCAGGCTACCTATGTTCCGAAAAACCTACCTGAACTTCACAAATGGTACAAGTACCCGCCCGCGCTGCAGTTTTATGATACCTGATATGCCTATATCTGTGGTAGACCTTCGATGCATTTATTGTAGGTAGACTTATTTACGAGTATGTTGCATCGATGTAAATGGGTTACTTTTCTGACAGAAGCGAATTTATATTTATTAAAATTCCTCATACAAATGCTAAATATTTCTGTTTACTTCGTAAAATAATCCAATTAACCAGGTATTGAAACCATTAATTTTCTTTTTTTGTTCATTATTTACCTCGAAGTTGCCGCCAATTTCAAGATTATTTGTCATCGGGAAGTACTCCCAATTGATTTGTATGATCCAGATCAATATAGAGGATTCTTTAATATATGCATTAAAAGCCATGAAAATGTTATCACAGCCCTCAGTTCATTTGGACCTTAAGTATTTAGTTTATACTTGATACCTAAAGCCATAACTGGAAAAGTAAGCCAGAAATACAGTTGGAGGTTTTATTAGTGCATAATGAAGTAAGGAACATCAAAAATAATTTTCGTGTAAAAAGATAAAGTCGGCAGTGCCTTTCAGCTTATACAAATTGGACGCTGGTGGAAGTAATGTATTACTTCCGAACCGAATAGAGCAAATAAAAAACTATGAGATTTGTCACAACACCGACGGTCCATTTCTGTGTGCACTATGCAGAATACCTAAAAATATTACACTTTCATTGCGTTCTATTTTTTAGCAATGCTTCTGCAGTTGTCAATTATATACGGTGCTGCAGCCATTTTTTCGTATAAAATCAACTGAAAACCGAATATAAGAGTTCCATCTCGTACAAGATGGAAAATAGATGAAATAAAAATAAAATATGACGTAGCGATGTGGTTTCAATATTTGTAGCCTGTGTTTGTTTAGCATAGGGGGTATAATACGAAGACCGGATCCAGAGCAAACCGATATCAGCCAAGTCCTACATGCGATGTACACGAGGCAATGGAAGTAAATAAAACATATCGAGATTTACGGATTTTATAAATCTTATAGCCACAAAAGTGAATATCAGTTTGCTCTGATGTATAGAATATTTTTTTATATTATCATCTGAAATCGAATTTGGGAAAGAATTTTCATTTTTAAGTGCAAATTTACGCATCTACTGTTATAAGAAGTTAGTGCTCTTACACTAATTATAATAATTTATTTGAAAAAAAACAAAGTTTTACAGATTCCAAAAAAGTTGGAGCATCTTATTACAATAAATATACGTACGTTTGACAATCTCTAGTGGCAAAACCTACTTACTCGATGTACAGGGAGATGCCTTCTTGCTTAAAAATTTGTAGTAAATATATATAAAAATATGTGTAGTAGAAAAGGGATTTAAGGACATATTTGTATTCGGTACGAACTGCAAAAGCTATTTGCATATATTAAAAATAATAATGATGTTCTTAAAGTCCGAATATAAAGGATATAGATAATTTATTTTTTAAGGCCTCCCATAAAATATTCCGGTTGCAAATAAAAAAAAACGTTCTAATTACAATAGCAAATGTGTTAATTGTTCATCAGCATCATTTACAAAAAAAAAAGGTCATGGGAAGCATGGTGGCGCACCGAGAAACAGAATAAAAGATTAATTGAAAATCGATATGAGCATACACATACCTTTGAATCTATCAAAACACATCCAGTTTGCTTTCATACGATAACCGGCGGAATTATAATGTCAGTCGTGATTAATGCTATCAAACAGTTTATTGACTATTCCAAAATGCTGACTTCGCAAATCCCCCTATCAAAAGTCCCCTTTGATTATTTCTAATGACTTTTTAAATACCCTATAACCGAGCAGGAAAACGCGTTTATAATAAATCGAGTTATGGTACTATACAACGAACTCAGGATACTATTCAGTGTTCGTTGGTATTATAGAACTTAATAAACCTAATGCCAAGAGTGAAAATTATTTTTATAATTCGTATACACTTAGGTTTGATAAATATTTAGTTTAATTAAAGTTAAATAAACTCAATCCTTTCATTTTATTTATTTGACGACTAAATTATTCTACACATCGTTTCTTTATCATTTGCATTTTTGCAGTCTGTATCTGACTGTACCCTAATTGTTATAGTTAAAGCAAATTGGGATAGAGCGTAATTGTATTTTTTACGTAGGAGTTCCGCAGCATACCTTAAAATGAATTATAGGTCCAATAGGGCGTAGATAATATGACAAGGATTCTTGATTAAATCTGAAAGTTTGTAAAATCCCTTTATCTTTCTTGACTATGGAAACTTACCTGTCCGACTACAAAAGAAAAACATATATGATATTTGTTTAAGAGGCTTGCATAGATGTAACCATTTGATCATGTTATATCGATTGTAAGATAATGTAAGATATACCGAGAATATCTTGTTTAAAAAAATATATATAATTCATGAACTCACCGCGGACCAGTTTTCCATTTTTGAAAA
Organism: Pararge aegeria; assembly: GCF_905163445.1. Classification (NCBI taxonomy): domain Eukaryota; kingdom Metazoa; phylum Arthropoda; class Insecta; order Lepidoptera; family Nymphalidae; genus Pararge; species Pararge aegeria. Next base: position 12,449,119 of record NC_053187.1, on the reverse strand, counting down.
CATTTTATACCCTATATAATATAACTCCCTCGTCTGATAATACAACCGAGTAGGTTTAATCAAGAACCCCTCAGAATTATTTACGTTTTCTTGGAGTTGGTATTATGACCTCAATTTGAAACAACTTAGAATGGTTCCAAAACTCCAGCAAGGAGCATGTAAAGTGAGCTTTTTTTAATCACTTTCCCCGATACAAAGCTACTGAAAAGGATAAAATGAACATTGCGAAGCTGCTACTAAATCAAAACAAACTTTAGACGAGATCCCTTTTACTAACTTTCTAAATAACGGCGAACAATCTTTTTCATTAAAAATCTCCATGAACCTGATTATTAGGGAAGTAAAACGCCTCCGGAGAGTTTTCAACTACCCGATTTTCGGCAAAGATTTTCGCGGGGTCAAACTTGGGAATGTTAACAGATAATTACGGCTAAGTTTTAGCTAGCACGAGACATTTAACAGATGCTTTATTCGGAAGAGCGCGGTCTCAGGCACACAATGAATGCTAATGAGCTACCCGTTCAAGGAAATACAGTCTTTCAACATCTGGACCAAAGTTCTGGTTTCGCTTGACTTTTAACTTAATTTCAGCTTTCGGGAGCTCTTTAACACATTCGTACCCATGTCGTAGGTTAATTAGATTAGGTTTGAACAATATTGTATTTGTTTAATTATTTGTAGAAAAATATTTATGTATAAAAAACTTTATAATAAAAAAAAAAATTGTCTAAACAATATCCGCTATATTTAATATGTATTATTGTAGATTAAAACATACATTGATTGATGAAGTATTTATTATAAGTACTTTATATATACTTTTCAGGATTGCGGGAAAAGAAAGTGGAAACGTTGTTCATCTTGTTAAGAAAACCCATTACCAGACCACTATACGACACGGGTATGAGTAGGGTATAATCCACAATGAGAAGGGTTTGGTTCCACCACGCTAGCCCAGTGCGGATCGGTGGGCTTCACACACCTTTGAGAACATTATGGAGAACTATCAGACATGCAGGTTTCCTCACGATGTTTTTCTCCAACGTTAAAGTAAGTGATATTTAATGCACATAACTAGAGGTATACGTGCCGAGATTCAAACTCGGCACTTTGAATGATAAGCCGAAGTCCTAACCACTACGCTAGCACACCGGAAAAGTTACTAAAATATTATAATTGAGTTTCGTTTAGCATTATGTTCATCGAATGAGCTTCGAAACAACATAATCTTCGTCACCCTTTATCTTTTTACCATCAAAATATCAAAGGCTCAGGCAGTATAAGCGTATCAACACCATTACGTGATTGACGTTCTACCATTATTTACAGGGAGCGGAACACTAACGGAATGTCGTACCGCCAAGAGGCCGAACACCGTATTCACAAACTATACTTAGAGTCGCACAGTGCATCCAAACGCACAGTATACATTCCAGTAATATGGTCTTACTACTTTTGTCTTCTGTGACTACACAGAAGTCAAAAGTGAAAAGTAATACCATATTACTTTAAATAAATAAATCCGATCCCAATATGAAGCCAAGAACCACTTAGAAATTGTTTTAATTTATTTTCGATGACAAGGTAGAGAGTTAACGTCATCTCGTGATAAATGGAGAGCAGGGTAAGGTGAGCGCGCTAGCTTGGAAGAGGTATGGCAGTTTTAAGAAGTTTATACTAGTGACATTGTACCATAATTGACGGCCGAATGGTGCAGTGCGCAGTAACCCTGATTTCTGATCTAAAGCTGTGGGTTTGATTTTCACAACTGGAAATTGTTTGTGTAATGAAAATAAATATATATCAGTTTCTGGGTGTGTATATATATATATTATAAGTATTTATGTATATTATCCATAAATACTCATCAGTTATCTTAGTACTCATAACTCAAGCTACGCTAACTTTATTTATTTATTTACAGTACTACATCGCAAGCGGTAGGTACAACTCGCTAGCTAGGTGGTGATAAGCCATGGCACTATACCAAGGCCAATTCAGAAAAGTACTGAATTAGGTATCACGCCCGAGATCTCGTCTAATAAGCTGACAGGATGGTCATCAAACCATTTTTTTTTCTTCATTGCACAACAATAAATCGGTTTACAAAAGGCGAACTTAATGCTCAGGCATTTTGTACCATCGTGGAAAGCAAGTTCTTTAATAACATCTAGACTCTGAAGCATAATGAATCTATTACGTATACAAGGGGGCAGGAAACACCATCAGGGTTTGAAAAAATATATATACCTACTTAAAATAGCTCGTTTACTAAGGAAGCCTTATATTAAATGTAACGCTGCGGTTCTTTACACATGTTTTTTTATTATTTTTTTATCCACTACAAGTTAGCCCTTGACTGCAATCTCACCTGGTGGTAAGTGATGATGCAGTCTAAGATGGTAGCGGGCCAACCTGTTAGGGAGTATGGTAGTCATACCCCAATTGGTTTCTACGCGACATCGCACCGGAACGCTAAATCACTGAGCAGCACTTAGTTGGTAGGATGGTAGCTAGCCAAGGCCAAAGCCTCCCCCCAGACCAGACCAGAGAACATTCAGAAATTGCCCCTACCGGAGATCGAACACGTCATAAGCTAAAACGTAAACCGCGGGACGCAGCTAGTCAAGAAATATAATTCCACCTCGTTACAAAAGCGCGCTCGAAACATAATATCACAGTTAACTTCCTTCCAACAGTCATTGAAAAATGTTTGTAAATACGTTAAACTGGTTAAAGTCGTTGTTAGTAAATAGAATAAATGAAAATAAGAATTCCTCCGGTTGCTAGTGACCTACAATTGTAACAAGCTCGGCCAGCTTTTATCTCTATTTTTCACTAAGTGAAAATCTCCATGATTTTCACTTAGTGAAAAATAGAGTACTTTTAATGAAATTAATTGTTACTTTTTTATGAATATCATCAAGTATCTCTATGATGATGAAGTGCTGGATCTGAAAGCATTTTTTTTATTTAATGGAATTTGGCAAATGTTCATAAACTACGGCATAATAATCCAAATAACTTGGTAGTTCTTAGGATTCTAATCTAAATTAATCCCGCTAGAATAAATGTATGTTGATGATGAAAAAGCATCATGTTCAAGGATGCAAAAATTACTGCAAAACTCAGTATAGTTTGCCAGTTGGACTTCTTTTCTTCGGAAGGGCCACGTTTGAAGACCCATACCTGTTCATAGACTTAACAGCTTATTATTTCACTAGCTCGTTCAAATATATTAAAAAACCTAAAAACTAATTGCAGCGCTACCAACCAGGTCCAGTTCGAACTATGTTCGTGTGTCGTCGTCGCCGTACATGTTATTCTATACCCGTCGTAACTTCTAAGCGATAGGTTCAATGTGAATAATTTAAAAATGAATTTGCAGGTATATAATCAAACTTAATATTTATATTATTTTATTTCATTCGCAGACAGACCGACAAATATTAAATAAAAATCGGTTTTTGACTCAGTATCGTTTATAAAGCATTCCCCGGTTAAAATTTGCAAAATATATTAAATGTACAGAAATCTTCCAGTTACAGTTTTATTATTAGTATAGATATAGATAATTTAAAACATTATCTTTATAAGTAGCTAATCTTAATTGCATGCAGTTAATTGTAAAAAAATAATATCAGCCTAAGTCGTTTTACTACCTACTCATTTACAACTTTGTTATTCGCGTGATAGGCTTAATTACTCAATTTGAAAGCGATATAAGCGATACAATTTCAGTACGTATTACGTTCAAAGCGTATCAACACAGCCTCACAAAGGATTAGTCAACACAGGTAATCTCTTTACCATCTAGTTTAGAACTAATAATATTAATCTCATAGTTTAGTCCGGTGCATCAGTATGCATTGGTACACAAAATAATTATGTCATATTACTTGGAGATAGCAATCCAATTTGGATATGTTATCATAGGTAAAATTCACTCCCGTTAATGTATTTAGTAAGAAATTGTAAACCATATATCGATAATTAGTATAATTAGAGGAATCCTTGTGTCTTACGAATTTGTAATACCGAACCTAAGACTTTAAAACAAGGGCGATTAGATAATTTTACTATTATGTGATAATTTTACTGTATCTCAATCCTCGATAACCCATAGTAAACCTCTTGAACCTACCAAGCCTATCGAAAAGTCTCGTGCAACTTCGCACCAACTTAACTCCCAATAAAATACTAGGTTACAAAAAGTGGTTTAGTTTTAGTTACCTAGTTTCTAGAGTTTATGTAATTGGCTCTATGAAATAACAACTATTAATAAAACTCCAATTTAAAACGAAGATGTATACAGTTGATAAATCTGTACAATTCTACCCACGCTGCAATCCAGAGGGTTATTTAGTTTTACGTTGCGAAATGAGGCACGTCCATTCCGACTATCTCAGATTCAACAGTGAGAAGGTATAAGCAATTTACATGAGTTGTTGCCATGCATCCTTCCGTACGTCACGGCCCAATTAATTTTATACGGAAACGGATGTATGAGCGAGGCGCAAATGGGTTCATCATACGTACAATTTACTGTCTATCCATACGTGAGTGCGATGGGCGAGTAATAACAATTTACTCGTGAATTTGTGCACAAACTTCACTGTAATCACAAAACAGCAACACGGCTGTGAGTTGTTATGTAGTAGGTATAACGAAAGCTAATTTAATTGATATTTAGCTTAATCTACGGTCTTAGACACCTATTCGATTCGGTGCGAATGCTATCATCAACACTAAACTTAATAACGAAATAAGAGCAATATAAATAAATAAATAAAATAAATGTACTACGACAATTCACACGCCATCTAGCCCCAAAGTTAGCGTAGTTTGTGTTATGGGTGCTAAGATGACTGATGAATAATTTTATGAATTATTTACATAAATACTTAGAAAATACATATCAACATCCAGACACTGAAAAACATTCATGCTCATCACACAAACATTTTCCAGTAGTTGGAATCGAATCTCCGGGCTTGGGCTCAGAAAGAAGGGTCGCTGCAAACTGCGCCAATAGGCCGTCGGCTGCGCCAATATATCAAATTATAGCGAGAAAGTGGATGTTTGGAAAGAAGATTAATTATGTACTTTGGCGCATCGGTTTTTAATACAAAATCTTCTTCTCCAAATCAAAAAGGTAATTCTGCCATTAGTATAAAATGATTGAAATACAATATTGGACATATAAATCCGATGGCATGTAAAAATTTATTTGATAGACAGCCTGGGTTATTTGTTGCACGCTAAAAAGAAATATTGAAAACATAACTATTTAAATAACCAAAAGCTTACTTGCTACAATCTGTAAGAAATAGAAAAAACTGTTTAGGAAAATCTCAGAATAAATTTAATGTAGATTAACGTTGCAGATATTAGATTTGAATTGAGATTATCGGTAAATAAACGCGTAATCTATATTTAAAAAGGCCAGTATCAATCGACCAACGATTTCATAATAATCCGTTAATACTACCTGCAGTACCAATTTTTTATTGTGCATCTTCCATTTTAAAAGCGACCGACCTTAAGTAATCTAGTTTTTCACAAACGTCATTCTTCAAAGTTAATGTGTATTTGTGCGAACATTTTGCTCTACATACCTAATTACTTGGGTAAGCAGGATCTGAAAGGTTATGTTATGTATATTAGCGTTATTTTCTTACCTTCGCTTTATTGTTATGTGTAATAAATTAATACTTCTATGCAAAGCTTGATAACACAACATCAGACAATAATCCTAAAAAACTGTCAGCATCCTGAGCACTCCTAGAGCTCTCACACTTTCTGCCTTGCTGTTCAGTATACCGCCAAAATACAAAACCAAAGCAGCTTGTTGTTATAAACATATAAGGGTCTGTGGAAAACCGTTCTATTTATCATTGCAACTGTATCCAAGAAATTCGTCAAACGCTAACAAACAGTCGGCACAAATAAGCAATAAAGGTACGCTCATTAATTCCGCAAAGCTACGGAAGGGCATGGGGTCGGAGCAATGACTGCATTATGCAATAGCCGTACGAGCCATGACTGAAAGACAATGACATGACGTAACGATGGCAATGGCCATGAATTTGTATAGTGTTGATCAACTCGTCGCACGCATTTCGTTGTGCTTATTCCCAAGTAAAATACGATTGCTTACGCAACTATCTTATATACAGTTTCTTTTGCAGCTCTAAATGGTAAGAGCTAGCAAACTTATGGGTTTATTATTTTTATTTAATCCTTAAATTATTCATTTTTTTTTTTTTTAAACTTCGTGTAGGTACGAAAGATTAGTATTGGCAACAGGACTCTTACAAGGAACTCCAGGTTACCTTCCAAAAAACCAGATCGTTCCTATAATTTATTTAACGTCGCTATCCCTATTTGTTCTGACATTATTCTTTTCTTTAAAAAGTCCGTTACTACATTGGTTTACTTTTATTTGCAAAAAATTATGTATAAACAGATTTCATTTATCAGACTGATATTAAAGTCATTTATTATGTACATTTAAATTTTACCTTTACATCTATATAAGTATATTTAAGGTTTGTTGTTTAAATTCTTTAAGTATAACAACACCATTGACCACGTTCAAAAGAACTTTGGCGTCACCTTCATTTTAAATGAAAACTCAAGTTCATAAAAACCTGCTTCCTTTTCAAATGAAAAACTTGTGATGATAAAAAAGAAAGTTTCTGTTCAAATTCTTCGCGTCTAGATTTCAACTTTTCGATGTAGAATAAGTCCTTCTGTGTAAAAATAACGAAACAAGAACTTTAGCACATCTCGTTTCAAGAAACGTTTATGTAACGAAAAGTCTTCAATCAAAACCGTTTTTGTCCAATACTGTAAAAATTTATGAAAAGTCTAAATATGGTGTCCTTAATATTAGCACCTACAAATCAAGAGTAAAAGACAAATACGCAAAACTTTAGGTTGCAAAATCGCTTACTACTTAACTTTTAAATAAAAAAAAGGACGAAAGTCCTACATGGAGCGTTTTCTGACAAACAAACAAACAATCAACATTTTCGATGATTTGATTGTTACTGAACATCATCACGCATGGGCACGGGTCTACTCGCAACAAATGGTTCAGGACGCAGTCCACCACGCTGGCCATGTGCGGAATGGATGACTTCACACACCTTCGAGAACCTTATGGAGGACAATATTGGACATAATATTATACTACGGTACCTGAAAATTTAATTGATAGAAAGCCTGGGATCGCGTTTTTTGGTGCACACTAAAAATAAATATTGAGAACCGAACTATTAAAGGAACCACAAGCTTATTTGCTATAAACCGTAAGGAATAGAAAAACTGTTTAGGAAAACTGTAACTTAAATCTGAATGATGATTAACGTCGCAAATATTACATTTGAATGGAGATTATCAGCGAACATAATAAACGATTACTATGTACTTAAAATAAAGACCAGTACCTAACTACCATCGGTTTTATAATAACGTTAATATCATTTATACAAAATACTATCTCTCATTTTTTATTGTTTGTCATCAATTTTTACAGCGACCATTTCACAAACGTCATTCGTCAAAGCCAATGTGCATTTTCACGGACATTTTGCTTTAAATAACTAAGTACTGCGAACTCTCAGGAATGCAAGATTCCTCTTCAGTGAAAGACTTCAAACATCTTAAGTGAAAGAAGTGATATATTGATTGCTTTTTGTCAGAAGAGCGTGCCAAGGATCGAACTCGTTCCGGCCGATCAGAAGGCCGAAGCTATAACAACTAGGCCATCATAACTTTACAATGTTCCTCAATTAATTCCTAAGCTTTTTGCAATATAATGCTCAACAAGATTTTTCATATATATATAGTGACAAAGGTATGCCCATTAATTCCACACAGCTACGGAAGGGCATGAGGTCGGAGCAAGAAATGCATTATGCAATAGCCGTGTGTGCGATGAGTGATAGAAGGCAATACCATGACGTAATGAAGGACTTAATGACAATGGCAATGAATTGTATGATTTATTAAACTGTATTTGCGGTATTTTTGAGTAACATAAGTATTTATATTTTTTATGGCACATAAATGAGATTAATTTTTGTACATTGTATGTAGGTTATTACATATGAAAATCTAGAGTGATTGTGTACTTAAAGCTGGCTCACTAGAATCGCTTAAAGCAATATTCTTTTGATATTGTTGACTTTATTGATTCATTTTGAATTTTTATTTTTGATGTAAAATAATATCGTATAAAGATTTTTATTTAAAATAATACTATTTTTAAGCAGCGGTAGTAAGCCCACTGTAGGCAGTTGTACTAATATAAGGAGGTCATGTATCGATGTTTTACAAGTAAGATAGTAAAGCATCCGATATGATACGATACGATACGATATGTTATTATACAATTATGGTATTAATGAAAGATTTTTTATAGTCTGGTTTTAGTTCGACACCGTAATTTTGTTTTACTAAAGGTTTTGTTTATGATTAAATGTGCTACAAAGCTATATACCGAGCGTGGAATAAGTACGAAGATATCTACCTAGCTAGAAACAGTAGCTAGCTAGAAATGGTGTGCGTTTAATATGTATGAGAGTTCGAAGCCCCGAAATCGTTTGGTTTCCCATACGTATACTAATGTAAACAAAAAGTAAGTGCAAAATAGCAGTTTCGTTTACATAAAACCAACACTCATTTACAACCAACACACACCAACAGTTTACTGATGACAATCGTTCTGCAAAAAACTGGGTTAGCAGGTACAATAAGTAGAGACACTGGTTAAACTTTCTAGGCTGAAATAAATTGTTACTTAACTACAATTAACGTAAATATTATTTTGTTTTTACATCGGTTTACTTTCAAATTTTGTCAGATAATTTAAAAATGAAAAACATAGTTTTTATTCAGCTTTATTTTTTACCTTGTTATTAATAAGCTAGTGGGGCTTGACGTGGTTTTTGCATAACCCGAGTATAGGCTCATAGTAAGTTCATGTGACGGCCTACTGGCGCAGTTTGCAGCGACCCTGCTTTCTAAACCCTAGGCTGTGGGTTCGATTCCCACTACTGGAAAATGTTTGTGTGATGAGCATGAATGTTTTTCAGCGTCTCGGTATTTGTATGTATATTCTAAGTATTTAAGTATATTATTCATAAAAACATTCATCAGTCATCTTAGTACGCATAACACAAGCTACACTTACTTTGGGGCTAGATGCCAAAGTGTTTATTGTCGTATTATATTTATTTATTTATAGGTATTATGTCTAAAGATTAAATGCAAACATTTGATTTTAATTTTATTGTAATTCCAAAGTTGCCAATAATATAGGAGAGGACTCTCATAGGAGAAAGAAATTAAGAAATTAATTAATTAATTATTATTATTATTGGCTGAGTATTGTCTATCACACGTCATATTATTATAACCGGGTCCAACGGTGTAAAGCTCTCGGAGACACGTGGATTTATCTATTTTATTACTTACAAGTTACTTAAGCCATCTTCAAATACAAAATCAATTTTATTTTCCCCCTTACCAACACCGGCGCTTCGTTCAAAACGTATAGGTGTGTTCAGTATCAAAACTTGCCTCTTCTACATTACGACTACTTCCAAACATAATAATAATAAGAGCGGTGAGCCAGCGCCTGGCATTTTTCACTCGCCGAAAGCTCCGCTAGTAAATCACTACATACTCTCGTTGCTTATAGAAACACATTTTATTTCAGAAAGTAGGTTTAAACACAATAATAGTACACACAGTTTAATGCCCCTAAATCAATATGTGTACCATTTATTTTGGTACAGAGCCCGTAATGGGTCATTGGCAAGCATTTGCAGTGATTTACGCTTAAAACTTTTTGGATGTTAAATTAGGTGAACTCTTTTAAAAAGCATAACAAGAATTTAAAAAACCTTTAATCTTTTTGTAGACCCTAATCTGTCAGACATCGAGAATTTTTGCCATAAAAAACCACATACCTACATACACTAACACCTGAAAACATTACACTCCCATTTTTGGGCAGTCAAATAAAACAGCATCAGATTTAAAGTTTTTTATAGTTTACGACGCCCCTTACATTAAGATAATTGAACTGTTTTGTGTTTTACAAAGAGACAATCATATTACTTTCCCTTACGGTGGAAATGTATTTTTGATGTTCGAAATTGACTGCCTTAAAATGCCTACTCTACAAACTGTTAGTATTTATGGTCCTTAAAAAAAGCATAAGGAGATATTTTTAATTAGTTTCATAAAAAAAAAACTAGCGGCTTCCCGTGCGTACGTACTACCTTTGATATTAAATGTATCAAAAGTGTAGTTCTACAAAATCTTTCTTCCGCTATACTACGCCCGTCTACCTGTGCTGTTCACTTTTGCTACTTGTTAAGGTGTAGCCTACCTATATAAGGAAAGTTAAATAATAAATTTCCTGATGAAGTAGGCTATATAAAACTAAAATAAAAACATTTTTTCAAATCCTACTGGTAGATATAGAGATAAGTGCGATATAAAGAATATAAGATTTATTATTAGATATAATGCGAGTGCGGTCTGGTTGAATACTACCACAATATTATCAGGAGTTATTCCATTATTAGAAGTTGTTTAGCGTGCCTTTGTCACGGGTATAAACTTGTGAATAGTTTATCGCCAGCTTCCTTCTAAGGAATTATATTGAAAACATAAAATTTTAATTTGCTTACTCACCAAAACCTCAGTCTTTTGTTTTCTGGAAACTTTGTTCACAGGAAGTGTACAAGAAGCTGCTGTCAGCCTTTGTAACTGTTTAAACTAAAATAGATCATAAAATATTCGAACCTTATCTGAAACCTTTATACACCTTAATTAAATTTTTATTACTATAGGAGTAAAAAATGTTTTATAGCTTAGGTAGACAATTTCACCCGCATGGGTTTAGGTATTTTAAAAATCCCACAGGATTTTTTACTAAACGCCTAGACCCGGCTTTACATAGTGTAGACGATCTCACGTATAAATCAAACAGAATATATGATATTGTGTCAGTTTATAGCATCGATTCAGGTACCTCCCGAACATAATAAATCACACGTAGGGAAGCCTTTTATTAACCGTCATTCCCATACCGTTATTCACGCACGGGATCACTCGTGCAAAATGCAATTTACAATAAATTATCTAGATATTAATAAGTAGGAAGGTTAAGGGTTGAAAATAATGGCAGCACCATTCATCGTCCGATAAATTGCGAGTGGAGACACACTGCATTGAGATTACGTGCTTCAATATCCGGAATAAGTCGTCCCGGCGACAAGCCGAGGTTAAATCGCTGGACTAGTAGCCCGATCAATCGAGCAACTTAAATTAGTGCGTGAAAACTTTCAGACACATTTTGTGAGGTTATGAACGTTTCCTCGTAAAATTTCAACAGTTGCCACGATGAGGAAATTGGGGAAATTTGCGAACCTAATGCGACTGAATAAAGGATTTGCGAAGAAAACATTGTGTAATCCTTCCGTGAAAGCGGTTATTATTCCGTGAAATGCTGCTAACGGTGCATGTCAACAGGTCATTCAGAGCGATGTGATTATTTACAAATAGCCAAGCTTTTTGTCGAAGAAAATTCGCGAACTACCCTATCTAAAGATTTACTCTTTTCATGTCTATAGCCTTTTCAATATGATTTTCAATGCAATTTAGTATAGCGAAAATTCCAGATATTGCTAACATAAAATGGCTAACCTTAGAAACCAAAAAATAGCTGGAGTGAAGCTTGGAAGTATTTTGAAAATCAAGGAATCAGCGTCAATCTCAGCCTATTTCTATTCCAATGCAAGCCTATGAGACAGCTCAGACCCGTCATGCTGCTTCTGTGCAGGTTGGTGAAAAAATCCAACAGTGTAGTTATTTAAAGGAGAATGCCGGAACACGGTTTCGTTTGGTGGCTCGTTTGCACCATCAATAGGTAGGTTCAATAATCGCATGTGTCAAAAATAACCTTAATTCACCAACTTCATTTGCATGTAACTCTGAAATCCGGCGAACTAGAGTTTTAATGTTTTTGGTAATGTATTGTTTGTAATTATTAAAGACTTCAGAATGAGATAAATTCCAAAAAGGCACCTTGTAAGTACTATGTGAAACCAAATCCCATACTACATCCGGCATTCTCCTTTATATACTTGAAAACAATTTAAAACGTGGGATTAGGCCTTTTATAACAAAGAAGGCCCGTGCTTCGCTTCGGGGCTGATTATAATTTTATCATTATTTAATTATTTAGCAGTGCCTTCATTGCATTAACGCAGTGAGCACCAAATCAACCAACTATCGCAATCAACCCGATCAACTAACCGTGCAAACAATATTGGGCTGAAGGATCAAATTAACATTCATTCCTCAGTCGATTTAACAGATTAACGCCAATCTCGCTAACGCAGGTATTCGGCGAACGCGACCGAACTGCAAAACTAAGGAGCAGGCCTCAACAGTTAATCCTAACTTAACTATCACACCACATAAATTCATTCAACATAGATCACTGACACATCAGATAAACTTTCGTCTAGCGACCTTGCCATCCGGATATCGACCCTATTCTCTTATACTTTAACAAAAGCAGTTATATAGTAGAAACATTGTGTTGGAAGGATCTAAAACTTAAACTGTCAGCCTTATTACTAACTTGACTGGAGACTTAGTGGGGAGATCGGAAACGGTGCCTTTGATCTCCTCACTAGCTAATTAATTGGGCTAGGGAAGATTAGCCTAGGATATTGACAGGTGACGCTATTGGAAAATATTAATCCGTGTAATACCATTTCTAGCTTTGTATTTTAGTTGCTTTTGCCGGGACTTTCTGTTTTTCACATAGCAATCGTCCATTTCCCTAGACAAAAAGTTACTTATTATTTCCGGGTCTATTCTTCGCGACGAAACACTTCTTCTTCTTCACATTCTTACATTGTGAGATATTAAAATTACCTTTGACAGATATAAAGGACGAGCACGATTAAAATGAGAGCTCATAAAATATGTGTTAAAATGTACATTTCAATAGAGCTGGTCACTTTGGCTTGGGTCTGTCATTGATCGAGATGAATTAAATACCAAAAAAACCGACTTTGTTCTGTGATTGATAAACTTCGGCCAAAAAAAGTTACACGACATATGTTAAATTTCTATTTAAATTACTACAGATAAATATTTGGCATATATGACGCGATATGTGACTCGTGGATATTTAATTTCCTTCGTAATTCAAGCTTTGACATTATCTAATGCCTAAAGTCACTAAATAAACATCTCATGTTCACGTCATGAGTAACGCTCTCGCGATTAATGAACGCTCAAGTGCCGTGAAATGTGCTTTTAGAACGCGCATAACATATGACAGATATGAGCAAGAACAAGACTTTATAACGCTTGGAGCAACAAGATAAAGTTCGAGAACTATCTATTTTTAGTAGTAGTAGCAGAGTTTTTTGTGACAGAACTCGTCCGGGGAAGCACTATCGCCATACTTATTTCTGCCGCTAAGCAGCATTGTTGCAATGCTGTGTTCCGGTCTAAAGGGTTAGTGTTGTTTGCGGTTTAAATACAGGCACTTGGCTTAACACCTACGCCTCAAATTGATGGGCACAGAACGGCATGTTGCAGGACGTGCTCCTTGCATGACCTGTGAAGAGTTGCTCTGTTTATAGGCGATTGTTTTTCCAAGGTAAATTTACTAAATATGTATAATATTTATTGAATATTAATTTGAATAAATAATAAATAATCACCCACACACATGCACGCACACACACACAAAAACACACACATAAACACACACACTTATACACGTAATAAACTGTATGTTGATAATGTAAACTTCCTAACATATATTCTCTCTGTTTTGTTTTTTTTTTCAGTTTTTTCTCTAATCTCGATGCACATATGGGAAGACACTGACCCCTAAGACACGGGATATCTAGAATACCCCAGGGGGGTCCAGGGTAATTTTAGAAAAAACATTGTACTTTTAAGCAAATAAAAACTTCCCATCATGTGGGCCTTCTGCTTCGACCGTCAATTATAACTTAAAAAAAAACGAATCAAAAAAGTAATAAGTAATAAAATTATGAGTTTACTTCAGAACGCACGTAAGACTTGTACATACTTCTTTGACGTTAATCATATTTTGTTTTTAGTTTATATAAATTTGAGCTGGGAAATATCAAATAATACTAACGACAAAATGCTTGATGAACACGGATTAGAAACGCAGCAAGATTGACACGGAGCTGACGAGCTCATAGTTGTTATTTCGAACCAGAACGCCTAAGAAATTCAATACATCCAAAAAACAATGCCTTATTGGAACCACACCCAACTCAGGTCACGTGAATCTTACCCAAGCATAGCCTCGATGTTTTGTCTTTAATAAAATAAGAATAAGAAACTACACTGTTTTTAGCGGTGATAGCGCATTGGGTAGGAACTCGACTTCAGCTTCGGGGAGACGAGTTCGAATCCCAGCACCCACCTCTAACTTTTCCAAATTATGTGCGTTATAAGTAATTAAAATATCACTTGCTTCTACCGTGAAGGAAAACATCGTGAGGATCCTGCATGCCTGAGAGTTCTACAAAATGTTCTCAAAGGTGCGTGGAATCCACCAACCCCCACAGGGCTAGCGTGGTGGACTACAACCTTAATCCTTTCTCATTGGAGGAGGAGACCCGTGCTCTGTAGTGGGCCGATAATGGGTTGATGTGATGAAGAAACTTATACCTATAACATCATCATTAAATAATAAATAATACATAATAAAAATAGTTTATTTCGGTAAGAAAAAAAGTGTTATCAATATATCGCTGAAGCCTTCTTTTAAGAGTAGTATTACTACCCCTGTGTCAGAAGACTCCGGACTTCCATTACAATTAAAATAAACATAACAAAATACATTATAATGAAGGTAGGTAAGGTAAACAAACAAAACAAGAGATACAATGATATACAAAAGGACAGACATGTTATAAAGAAATTTAGATGATAATAAAAAAAAAAATAACAACCTATAATATACAAAATAAGTATGCGTGTTTCTGTGTATGTTTGTGTGTGTGTGATCAAAGTTTCTGTAAGACCGAATTTGTGAAAATTCACGACTGATAAATTCAATTTTAAATAAAACGTTCTAATAAAATAAATTCCACCTCATCATAATTTAGTTATAAAAGGTACTTATTTAAAATTTCTTTGCATTTATGTAATCCTAGTGGGTATATTTTAAGTTTCCTGTTAATCAAGTTATACAGATAGTTTGATTACGACAAGTATTGTTTCCGCGCAAAGGCAGTTTTGGTTTTAAATGAATTAGCTGCGCAATATCTACATATTTCATTTACTGGTAGTTATAAACGGTAAAGTTTTGTGCCTTCTAAGAACTATGCTTGAAATATAAAGCTTTCTGACAGTAAGCAACCCAGTGATGGAATAAAGTTGTGAAGTAGTAGAAGTTTTTTTGAAGCTATATGCCTGAGATATTTGAATACCCATATTAATTTTCTAATTCTATTGGATTCAAATCTATATGAGCATACCAAGTCATACGGTAATCTAGCATCACACCGAGGTACTTGATTGTTGAAACTTGATTTAAAGTTGGGCAATCACAATTGGCATCACTATCAAACCGTGCACAAGTATGTAATAAAAATGTTGAGCCGGTTGTGTACGTTTATAAATACTAGAGCACATGAAATTTGTTTTTACGGTATTTAGCGTCAATCTTTGCTAAAACCATGTTGATGGCGCCAAGCTGTATCTGGGCGCGGTAACTTTTGTTTCATGCAGGAACAGTTCACAATCATATAGCACAAAATGAAGTTCTACTTTAAAATAACATTTTTTAAACACCTTTGAATTGAACGCCTTTGAATGCAATCTCATCTGATGGTAATTGGAGTAACGGGCTAAGTTGTCAGGGGTATGGCAGTTATATGCCACTTAAATTGCTCAGCAGTTTTTGGCTTTTTTTCCCATGCCGAGAATCGAACCTGAGAGCTCACACTCATAAGACAGGGGTTACTACTGCGACATGATTACAAATCCTTCATCCCTCGTAACGTGAGGGTGTTAAACATAAATAATTATGTGGCAACAGCTAGTATAAACATATCTCAAATATTAATACCAATTTTATATCGTTTTATATTAAATTGTTTGTCAGTTTGTTGGCCGGCGCCGTCCGTGTCCAGGTGTTCTGCTCATATAGCTCGTAAAACCAACTACACATTAATTTTTTATAGTGCTCCGCACCTATTGTCAACCTCACTTGTTTGCACTGAGGCAGGTTGTAAATATGAGTTAAAATTTAGTTCCATATCAAAAACACATCCCCCGATGTGCGTTAAATTTCAGCAATTTTCCGACTGCGATATAAAATTGAAAAATGGTGTCCGTGTACATTTTTACCGATAATAAAGCTTACGCGATGTGTACATGTGCAATTAAAGGGTTTGGTTTTAAAAGTCGCTATTGTTTATTGGTTTTGCGCTGTGCCGATTCTTTTTTTTTATTTCAATATTTTATTGAATAACAGGTTTAAAAAAAACCATCCACTTTATTGTGTTTTGTGCCTCTACTACTCAATGGTGTACGTAAGCGGTGTACGATCTTAGTGTAGATATTAGACAAACTTTCCAACACAACAATTTTGAAAATCTGTTTGAACTATTTCCCATTCTTAACTTCGTTGACTTAATAGATGATTAAGTATTGTTTCTGGGTATAAATACTATCTTTAGTTTTATTATAGCATACGTTTTATGCCTTATGTTATAACAAGCCAATACTTTTAAAAGTAATCACCTTTTTGTAGTTCCATAAGTATCACCTAACCAAACACAGTTTCATCATCAATAATGACCTGCGGTCAAAAATTATCATAGACATCCTCTCGAATAGGAGAGAGAGGTTAAAAGCTTTAGCCCTTAAAGCTGTTCCAATGCTGGTTGACGGGCTTTAGACACATGTCTAAAGTGCTCTATTAGGCAAACGGGTTGACCACTCTTCTGCTTCAAAGTCCTTGACCACTAGAATCTTACCTTGTGTTAAGCTAGGATGCAGTCTAAGATGGTAGAGGACTGACATGTACGCGACATCGTACCGGAACCCCTCCCACTAGACCAGACCAGAGATTATTCAGAACGGGATCTTCAACTTAAAACCACAGCGCTCTTCGCTGCGCCACAGTGACTGTCAAAATGCAACGAAGGTGTACTACGAAGGGTTTTTAAAATTTAACCTCAAGCAGTTACCCGAGTAAAGGTAACCATACTAACAATGAATGCGAAACACGTTTCTACTTAAAAACAAAGTTGTTCAAATTACTGCAACGATAAACGCCTGCATCCCGTTTTATGTCGGAATTAATTAAATTTGTCGTCCACAGAATCATTTGATAGGCAATTAACGGTTGTAAAGTGTATCCATAACGTCCGATGGGTCCGTTAAGCACATCGTATTCTATTACCTAACCAAACAATGGACTGGCACTGATAGCCCACCGTTCACGAGACCTTTCGCTATCATAAGATATACTGAATAAGGGCTTTTAAATAGACAGGTTTTAGTTTTTCCGATAACTGTCCAAGTTTTAATTTCAGTGCATAAATTTTATAAAGGAGTACGGCAGAACAAGTTTAATCTAATTGTCATCTTATATTAATTCTTAGATATCTAGGATTTAGATTTTAATTTATTTACAAGCTATCTTCACTGGTTATCTATTAGCTTAACGCAAACAGTAAAAACCTGACTATGATAGGAAACATGTAAAATGAAAAAAACGTCATGAAAAAAACTCCTCTAGATTTTATAGCGAAAAAACGCA